>NW_012114433.1:1075434-1085434 GCF_000951035.1 Colobus angolensis palliatus
CCCCGGCCCCCCGCACCGCCTCGGGTGACCCGCGGTGTCCCAGCGCGTTGGCCGCAGCCTGTGATCTTGCGAGGCCAGGAGAAGGTCGGGGGCTCGGCCCTGCCTAATGGCCGCCTGGGGAATTAAGCTGGGGGCGAGCGCGGCGGCGGCGGCCTGGGCCTGGCCCCTGCTTGCGGCAGAACCCCGGCGTGTTTCCGGGGCGTTCATTGCAGGGACTGCGCGGGCCTTTTCTCTCCCGTCTTTTTGGATCCGCCGAGGCCGGGCGCTGAGAGGCCTTGGCAGTCATTTCGCTGGTAGGAGCTTCCTCTTCGAAACATCCAAAAGCGAAGGGCAGGCGCCGCGAAAGTTAGAGACTGGCGAGGGGCTGGACTTTCCGGAGTGGCCCCTTTCCCCGCAAAGTTTGGGGCGCTCCCACCCCCTTCGTCGAGTTAAAACCTCGGCCGGCGGTTCCCAGGCTTCGGCGCGCCCCGCGGGGCCCCCAGGGCGCCAGGATGGAGGGCCGAGGAGGGGCGGCCCCGCGACCCCGAGCCTGCAGCACAGCTCGCAGTAAAATAATTTGCTCCTTAAAAAAATAGGCAGGCCAACTTTTATGATTGTACCTATTACAAGTTGTTGGAGGCAGATGGTGATCTTTTTACTGTGAGAATGCGAAAAGGAAACGGGGCGGAAGAGTTTCCCAGCCAGTGGAGTCAAGTTTGACAAAGCAGGTAGACACCCATGTCGGATGAGAACCAGAGAGCATGCTTCTGACGCGGCTGGAGAATTAATGAATTAAATAAAATTAGTGAGTTCGCTGGGGTCTTTTTGTTGCGGTGGAGGTAAGGGAGCCTTATCTGTGTAGCCAAGTCAGCCAAGATTAGAACAGGCGATATGCTAAAAAGAAACGCTTGCATATGGTGGGTAGATTAAGGACAAAGAATCTTTTTGTCATGGAAATGGATTTTTTTTTTTGTTTTGTTTACTTCATCACATAGAATTTCTCACACTTGGTTTGTTTTGTATCGCCCTCAATGACTACATGATCAAATGAATGGATTTATTTCTGCCGAATGAGAAAGACAGTCTTTCCTTCAAAAGAACTACATTGCATCCCAGTGAGGAATTTTAAAGCTTTATTATTGTGGCTCCTGAATAGCTTAAAATCGGCTTTCACAGCCGCCCCAAAATGCAACAATGTAAATACTTCTCAGCTTTGTAGGGTCGTTATCAAAATGTGCAATGTCTCCTTTTATTAAAGCATATTTTAATTAATAGAGTAAACCCCCTTGTATTTAACAATTAACAAGCTGAGGCACTGCTATTCATTTTTAATTTCACTTCAGAAATGTGAGCATGCTGAACTTAATAGTGTAAACATGTGGAGGGCTATATCGCCTATATTTGAAAGCCTAAGATGGGATAAATTATTCACAAGTTCTACTTTGAATTCCTCTTGTTGCTGCTCGAATTTATTTAGAGATGCAAAATATTCAGGTTTTTTACCCATGGTAGAATTAAAGTTCTTGTCAAGCCTGTGTTTTTTACAACATCCAGAGTTGTAATCCAGACGTTGCCACAGTTCCTGGTGATATTTTGCAACAGGCCCGAAATACCGTCTGGGGCTGAGTCTTGGTCGAGCAGTTTCCGTGCTTGTTTGAGATAGTTTAGGCAAACTATTTTTTTAAAGTTCTTTCTCATTTAATTATATTCGAAGCAGCTTGTTCAAGGAGCATAACAGACACTCTGTTCCGTGTTAAGTCAAGGAATGCCCCATTTGTGTATTACTCGGTCGTACTCAGCATCGTTCCTAAAGATAACTAAGTAAAAATTTTTAAAAGATAAATGGGTGTGGAAACCAAATTACTCCAACCTGAATCAGATCTCCTCAAAATTTTAATTTTGTTAAATCCAATGGAAATAAACAGACCGTGCCGGAAGTTACAAGTGAGCTGAGTTAGTTTAGTGTTTTAGAAACGAGGTAAATAATTCCTTTGTATCACTCGGGAGTGACATATTAATTAAAGCAGCAGGTCCATCTACATGCAGTAGAATGGAAAGCTACTGATAATGTCATGCAGAACAAATATTATATGCAAAAATGTTTAGTATAATGGGGGACAGAGATGCAGTCACATTAATTTACAGCACAAAGCCTGCATCTCTTAAAAAAGAATTATGATTTATTTTTGAAGCAATGAAAAGATTCTATACAAAAATAACTGGTGCTACCCAAACTTTATCACTACAGGAATTAAACATGACGTGTCTAGAATGAGAAAAAGTAAGGATAATTTATGTAAAGTTCTAAAGTCATCCTTTTGTACAAAAAAAAAAATTATTGAGACATTCCTAACAGAAATTGTCTTTTAAAATTACTTACTTGCAAATGATCTCATTCCTATTTTAGAAGAAAAGGTGCTGCAGCTTTGGGATCCAGTTAACTTTGCACCACTAGTAATCCTGTGAGCCAGCTGAATATTTTTGTTCTAAGAAAAATTAATTAAAACTTCCAATGACAGTTATATGCCCACTAAGAACTTTAAAAGATACAATATTGCTATTCTTTATTGTAATAAAATATAATTTAAGAAAGATGTATTTTATTGTTAGAATATATGTATTTAAGAAGGAACAAAAGGATATTATAATTTAAAGCCATTTACCATCCTGTATTTTGTTTGTTAGCACTAATTGCTTCAAAGTGTGTGTCTCTTTTTCTGCCAGCTTAGAAGTATATGGCTGTCTTAAAAATCCTTTTAAATGTGTTGAGCATGTGATTTAAGAATTTACCAGTGGTATTCACAGACTGTGTTTGAATTAAGGGAAAGAAGCTCGGCCACCAGTGCTTGGCGCAGGATCTTTTTCTTTTATCTGTATATGCATGGTTTGCCCTCAGTGCTCGCCCAGCACACTACACACATTTACAATTCAGCATACCAAAAGGAACAATGCGGGAGCCACTTTCTAACATTCACAGGCAGATTGCTTTCTCTGAAACATGAAAGGTAAAAAGTAAGTAACCGGGTTGGGTGAGGGGAGAGGAAAAGAAGACTTTGCAAACATTTCTTTTAAAAACAACATTAAAAAACGTAACCTCTTAAAATGCACGTTTCTGTGATCAACAAAAAAGCATGCCAATTAATTCCCACCTTAGAGACAGCTGATTATGTAACAGTTTGGGAATTTTATGTGCAATACATTTTCAACTTCCATGGCATATGCATTATCCAATGATTTTAGATCTGTTGTTCAAAGCCAGAAAAAGGTATGGAGTAACAGCAGGAATTACTTAGCAAGCTGATTCTTTTTTGTATACAAGATGATGGCAAAAGTGGGTCAAATTTCATTTCCAACTGCAATCTCTAAAAAGCTGTACCATTCATCTCCAGATAGCCCTAAGAATATTTTCTTTTGGGGGGAATTAAGCAAAAGCACAACCAGGGTTTCTATTCTGTGTGCTGACCATTCGTTGGAATTTAGCATTCTTACAAGTATTGGCACTGGCTTTTATTTAAGTACAATAAAACTCTTTTTCACTTCTAATGAGGATGTGCACCGTCTTTCAGTGCTGCCAGATAGTTTCAAGAAGCATAACTTCTAAATATAACAGGAAGGACTTTTGTTTTTATTAGTTCTTATTTTCCTACATGATTTGTTGAACAGTTGCCAGAATATGACCAACATGTTTTAGTCTTGGAAGGACAGGTTTGTAATTAAGCATACCTTAATTACTACACATTTCAAACACAATGAAACAAAATGTATGTAAAAATGGAGCAATTTAATATTCCAGTAAACTTCCATTTTAAAAAACCTGTCTAGGGTTATTTCTCGTGCAATTTCAACACATTTATGATTTAAAATGCAGCTAACTGACTTCCAAGCAAACCAGGCCAGTCATGTTCCAGAAAGTATAAAATATTAATTGTAATAAAATAATGGAATGATCTCTATGTTAGAGATGAAGATTGATTTGTTTCTTAATTAAAGGGAAGAGTTCTCGAGACTGAGACGGTGTCCACCAAGGGGATCCAATAATGCCAGTGTGGCATCTAAATATTTTCCTCTGTGGGCCTGTCTTTTTCAATCACCTTCAGATTAGTTATGCTTACTATCTAAAATCCCTACCCCCTTTGCATTCTCTGTGAACACTAGCAGCCAGCTCAGCGCAGAAAGCCTTTTTTGTCTGATGTCTGAAAAGGTGGGGTTGCAGAGTGCTGGCCAGCTTCCGACCGTCCCTCCCTGAAGGTGGGTAGTTAGAAGTGCTTTGACAAGCCTTGCTGATTTAACCTTTGCCTGCTTTGCCCTGCCAGGGGCGGCCACTAGATGTCAAGCTCATAATACAATTAGTGCATCTGTGCTGTCGACCTTGGCAACAGGGCTCACCACTGTTCTGTTAAGTGTTAACACTGAATCTGAGTGTTAACTAGCGATCCCGTGAGCTTGCGCCGTGCTGCACAGCTTCTCAGACGCCATCTAGTTCAGCACAAGTGTTTATAGTTCTTAAAGAAGAAGAGAAGACGGCTTTCTTTTGTGTAACTATTGCATCTTGAACTGTTTAATTAACCCTGCAGGTGCCACGGCACTTTGTCGTGATCCGTCAGCATTCCTGGTCCTCTTTTTGAGAGTGACCTTCGCCGCACTGTTTGGTAATTCTGTTGTAGGATCTGTGAACGTGCAGAGTCACTGGCTTCAACGACCCAGGGCAGTGGGTTTTCCAGGATGACTTTTTGCGTATGTGCAGACTTTGCCTGTAGAAATGAAACGGTGCCATGAAGTGCTGACAAATGATGGAAATAATTCCATCACCTGATCTGGAGTGTGAGCGGGCTGATGGTCACAGCTGATCATAGCCTTGTTTCTGGACCCAGCGTGGCTCATGTGCCCCTCTAGAGCTGTTTAGATGTAGGCATTTATACATCTACGTGGTTTTGCATATTTATTTCTATGCATAGTGGATTTGAAAAATGGACAGTGTTTAGGTGCTTTCAAGTAGGCATGTCATGAAATAGCATGTTTAATTTCGTGTGTCAGATCAGTGAGACCACAGCCTTTGAATTTAAACCATCTGCATCTTCACCAAAAGTGATTTAGCGAAACCTTGTTTTCACCCCCTCATCAAATTTCGATTGAAATTGTTTGTGTCAGCTGACATATTTTCAGGTCTGTGTATTTTTCATTAGGCATAGATAGTGATACATGTGCATTCGTTGTGAGTGTGATTACAGCCTAACATCTACACGAAAGAACTATTGTGCAACCTTGAAGTGTAACAAACATCGTATTATTTGAAGCAACGTCGAGGGCAGATAGTTAAAGCAAGTGGGAATGCTGTCCAGCTCCCATCTGCATGTACCCATAAAGGCAACAGTGTCTCTTCCCGGGTGCTTCACTGCACAGGTTAAAAACTGCAAATGTTTTAAACAGAAGACAGTTGGTGACTGTGCCACAGGTGGTCGTGACTTAACAAATTTGAGGTGTGGGCCACTGTGTCGACGCGTGGGAGTGTGCGGTCAGAGCCGCGTTGAGCATGGCAAGAGTGCCCTCCACTGTTCAGCGCTGTGTGCACACACTCTGAGGTCTCGGGGAAAAGGACAGAAAATTTTTCTATTGCGTCTGGAATTTCTTCTACATTGTTAAACACAGTAGGGGTCTCTATTTGTCTCCTCCTGTTTCACAGCTTGGGCTCAGTATGTGATAATTCATCTTTCTTTATGGGATTCAAAGCTATCATAAGGAGTTAAAAAGAATTAATTTGCAAGAAAATAAGTGTCTCCTAACAATTGAGGAAAACTGGAAAAATGCTTTCTGGATTTTAAGAGATGGAAAGGCAAAGGAAAAAGTCCGTTTTCCTTTCCTGAAGATCCACGTGGCATTTTAAAGTTACTAATTGAAGTGGATAAGTTAACATCCCTTTCCCTGCACTAAACAATTCTGCTGCTTCTTTTGTTAATTGTAATGAATAAAAAATATGCAGCAAAAGTGTACTGAAGGTGAGCTTTTGAGATTGATAAAAAAAAATTATAGAACAGCTATTTTAATACTACTTTGTAATTGGTTAGCTTACTTACAAGCCACTGTACTTGAAATGCTAAGAACTGTAGCTTGAAATTTTTGAAGAAAGCATTGTCTTAAATATATGTATATACAGCATATCTTAAGTTATACATTTCATAAACAATCAAACATAAAATGTATGTAAAAATTAAGCATTTTAATACTATTCCAAGTAAACTTTTTTTTTTTTGAAAAAACTTTTAGGTTATTTCTCCTGTAATTTCTCATGTAATACCAAATCAAAGGATTGGTTTGCTTGGAAATCACACAGCTGCATTTTACACACACACACACACACACACACACACACACACACTACAATGATGTTTTTCACTTGTGGCTTTTAAAAGATTATCCAGGCTAAAAATTCTGCCTGTCTTACTGATACCTCGTTCCTTAGAAGATAGGTCGATTCTGTAACAGACCAGGGATTAAAGCTGAGTGAAGACCAAAAACAGTCTGAGGGGTTCCTTTCACACCGAGAGTCACTCCTAAGAATAGGAACAGTTTTGTTAAACATTCTGTGTATATTTTATTAGTGAGAAGGGGAAAATACATGTAGTTTTTTAAACTATTGTCTTTGAAGCTACGCTTTTGTTTTCTCTGAAAGGTATATGGGGCCTTCCTCCCCTCTTCTGTATGACTGAGAACCACAGGACGGAATGTGCACACGGTGACACAGACCCTGAAAATCTAGCTGTAAAAAGCAGATATTGGGATCGCTGTAAATTAAATGGGAAAAAAAAACCTATATTTTTATCCTGTGTAGTGCAGATGGCCAGTGTGGCACCGTGGGTGTGGTGCTTAATTTGAGATCAGCTGAGGGGGGCTGTGGTGCAGCAGCTCCCGAGGCCTCCTTCACGTTCACATAGAAGCAGTACAGCAAATGGGTTGGTACTTCCTAAAAGTAGCCCTGGCCAAATACTCCCATTCACCAAGAAGGGAAGACTGTTCGCTAAGTTCTGTTAGTTGGTGAACTGGTTGGCATTTTTCTTGACTTGTTCTAATATAATCCCATTCCTGCCCATCCCCTGCCTGTTTAAGTTTCACATCTCTTAGCCGTTGAACAGTGTGCAAAAAATAAGTTCCTTTGACATTAATGATAACGTTTGCAATGCTTGCTTTTTAATTTGCCCCTTAAACAAAGAGAGGAAGAAAATGAAAATTGCACTGGAAATAAATTTCTCAAACTTGTCACTGTTGTACTGTTGTTACAGTGCCTTGCTGACATGGTTTTGCCTTGACAAAAAGTTTAGGCCGTATTAATTAACGTAGTAACTTATATTTTTGGAGCATACAGGCCAGTTCAAAATACAAGTTTAATTTTAAAAGATGGTTAAATACATTTCAATCTGACATATGATGACAGGATTAAAGGGCTTTAGAAGTGCATATGATAAAATTGTGGACTAAATTCAGATTTTTCCCATATGGGTTTGCTTGTTGTAGACAGCACTTAAACGTAAGTAAATAATGTCAGATTGGCACATAAACACTGTAATATATGCATTTAATCATCATAATGAGAAGGGCCATGGAAGCAGTTTATAAGAACTTATTTTAATTCTTCAGAATGCATCAGAAGTCAGCACTCAGTCTACAAGCCAGCAAAATGTCTTGCTACTTCTCAAGAAACTCTGTCCTTAGTAAAATATGTTCACTTTGGTTATTTCCTACAACCAGTTCAGTCAAGTGCTTATTATTGTTGTTTAGTAACATTCTTAAAAGTATGCAGACAAAATTTCAATTCCATATGTGATCGTTTTGATTCCACATGTGAGTGCTTTTACCTGTATTTCTTTTATTCAGGGCTATGTTGTGAAATTCGTTCTTATCTACAATTTTTATGGAATGCTAATCACATTCAAATGTTGATAGACACAGCGTGAGCATGTGAGAACAATTGAGGTGATCACATTATTGATATTTTATACACACCTCAATAGAAAGTATAGATGATTATCCTCATTTATTTGCCTGAAATAATAAATCTGAATTGTATTGAAAAATTTTTCCTTCATTAATAATGACCTTTAGGGTCTGTTTTACTCAAAAGTCAAATTTATTATGGAGCTTTGCTTATAAAATCCAGCATCGTCTGTTTCCTTGGGCTCATTAACAAAATGAACTGTTAACAGGTCCAAATAGTCACAATGCCATTTTTTAACACAATTTCCTTTTTCAATTTTGAAGGAATAAGTGGGAGCTTATTTTACTTTGAAAAGAATATCTTCATTGTACTGGTAATTATCACTTATAATTGCTTTAAACAAAATGACTATTTGGCAGAAAGTGCCTACACATTCTATGCACAGTTTCCACAATCAAGAAATAGTTGCAATTTAGCAAACTTACCAATGGAAAAAGTGAAATTACCTGTGGAAACACTTCCCAACATCCATGAATTAGGAAGTGAACCCTAAAAATATTTAACATATTAAAAAAACTAATGGGAATGTAAAAATGCAAATATGTGTTTGGGTCAGGACCTTTGCAAAAAGCACAAGATCTTTGTGAAAAACAAAAGTGATATTTATCACACACTATGGTTTGTGACAAAATCTGGGAAATGTTCATTTTTAAAGATAACATTGATTTGTGGTTATGTAAGTTAATTCTTTCAGCACCGAACTCACTTTAAATGATCCAAGAATCGACGTAATTTTAAAACATTTTTCTCAGTGAACTGTCCCTAACACGTATTCCCTATAAAGAAAAAGTATTCTTTTAATAAGATACATACTTTGTAAAATTGTAAATACATATACTGTCTGAATGTTTTTGTATAGCATGTAAGTTATACATTTTATCTCCTGGAAGGAGTTAAGTGTAGAAAATGTTTCAGGGAATTAGCAAGCATTTAATTTCTTATTAAATTAAAATAATTTAATTTTTAAAATATTTTGTATCATTGTTTCAAAATATTGGAAAATCCCTTAAAACACTTTGTTCCTTGTTACAGTAGTTATTTCTGTGTTATAATAGATGTGTGTGGATGGCTTAATGCAGATGAACTTTTTAAGTGGCTACTTAGATTTTTTTTTTTTTTTTTTTTTTTTGAGACAGAGTCTCGCTCTGTCGCCCAGGCTGGAGTGCGGTGGCGCGATCTCTGCTCACTGCAAGCTCCGCCTCCTGGGTTCATGCCATTCTCCTGCCTCAGCCTCCCGAGTAGCTGGGACTACAGGTGCCCACCACTACGCCCGGCTAATTTTTTGTATTTTTTAGTAGAGACGGGGTTTCACTGTGTTAGCCAGGATGGTCTCGATCTCCTGACCTCGTGATCTGCCCGCCTCGGCCTTAGATTTTTGTTTTTCAACATGCAGGGCTGCTGAAGAACATTCCACTCTTAAAAAGAAATTTAAAAGTAGAAATTCTTTGCATTTTGTGGTTATTTTTAAGATACATGACTAGAATTTGAGTTAGGCCTTTTTATCAATCATTAAGAAACTACTTACCTGAAGATTTGAGGCTCTTTTTGGTTTTTTGCCCTGTTCCATAACCTTGGCGGGTTCAAAATTAGATTTTGCATACATTGAGCAAAGTTGAGTATTTATTTTGCTAATGTCCCTATCTGCAGTATAAATCAGCTGTGTCTTTGCTTCCAGCTATAGTCAACCTCATTACAGATACCTATTACATTCCTTCCTCCATACAGTAATGAGACTTCTTGCTGCAGTCTGGTCTTCGGCGCTGAATTTAGTTTAAAAGTCTAGCAGGCTTTATGGGCCGCAAGCTCTAACTTCTTTCCCCTTCAAATGGTTTAGCCAGTTAAGAAAATGCTAATTGAACACTGCTAATAATTTTTTAAAGGCATGTATAAATTACCTGAGAATAATGGCCTCATGGTGAGTCACAAACTAGCCTCAAAAAAATATTTTTCTTTTCCAGTAGAGGAAAAGTATGTTTTTACAGGACATTTTTTAAAAAATCAGAATTCTCTGTTGAACTCAGTGCTAAATTATTC
>NW_012114433.1:1087981-1088568 GCF_000951035.1 Colobus angolensis palliatus
CTGCCAAGCCCGCTTCTACCTCAGACCTCCGCCAGCGGCGTCATCTTCCCCAACCCGCTGGTCAGCATCGCGGCCACGGCCAATGCCCTGGACCCGCTGTCCGCGCTCATGAAGCACCGCAAGGGCAAGCCGCCCAATGTGTCAGTGTTCGAGCCCAAGGCCAGTGCCGAGGACCCGTTTTTCAAGCACAAATGCCGCTTCTGCGCCAAGGTCTTCGGCAGTGACAGCGCGCTCCAGATCCACCTGCGCTCGCACACGGGCGAGCGGCCCTTCAAGTGCAACATCTGCGGGAACCGCTTCTCCACCAAAGGCAACTTGAAGGTGCACTTCCAGAGGCACAAGGAGAAGTACCCCCACATCCAGATGAATCCCTACCCAGTCCCCGAGTACCTGGACAATGTGCCCACTTGCTCGGGCATCCCCTACGGCATGTCGTTGCCCCCGGAGAAGCCCGTGACCACCTGGCTGGACAGCAAGCCTGTACTGCCCACCGTGCCCACGTCGGTGGGGCTGCAACTGCCGCCCACTGTCCCTGGCGCGCACGGCTACGCCGACTCCCCCAGCGCTACCCCCGCCAGCCGCTCCCC
>NW_012114433.1:1088680-1090269 GCF_000951035.1 Colobus angolensis palliatus
GCCAGCCGCTCCCCGCAGAGGCCCTCGCCCGCCTCCAGCGAGTGCGCCTCCTTGTCCCCAGGCCTCAACCACCCCGAGTCCGGCGTGTCAGCCACCGCCGAGTCCCCACAGCCACTCTTCGGCGGGCCGCCCCTGACTAAAGCCGAGCCCCTCAGCTTGCCTTGCACCAACGCCAGGGCTGGGGACGCTCCCGTAGGCGCGCAGGCCAGCGCCGCGCCAACATCGGTGGATGGCGCTCCCACGAGCCTCGGCAGCCCCCCCGCCGTCTCCGAGCAGTTCAAGGCCCAGTTTCCGTTCGGCGGGCTGCTGGACTCGATGCAAACGTCGGAAACCTCGAAGCTGCAGCAGCTGGTGGAGAACATCGACAAGAAGATGACGGACCCGAACCAGTGCGTCATCTGCCACCGGGTGCTGAGCTGCCAGAGTGCGCTGAAGATGCACTACCGGACGCACACGGGGGAGCGGCCGTTCAAGTGCAAGATCTGCGGCCGCGCCTTCACGACCAAGGGCAACCTCAAGACGCACTTCGGCGTGCACCGCGCCAAGCCGCCCCTGCGCGTTCAGCACTCCTGCCCCATCTGCCAGAAGAAGTTCACCAACGCCGTGGTCCTGCAGCAGCACATTCGCATGCACATGGGCGGCCAGATCCCCAACACGCCGCTGCCCGAGGGCTTCCAGGACGCCATGGACTCCGAGCTGGTCTACGACGACAAGAACGCGGAGATTCTGAGCAGCTACGACGACGACATGGACGAGAACTCCATGGAAGACGACGCCGAACTGAAGGACGCGGCCAACGACCCGGTCAAGCCGCTCCCGTCCTACGCGGGGTCCTGCCCGCCCTCCCCGCCCTCGGTCATCTCCAGCATCGCCGCCTTGGAGAACCAGATGAAGATGATCGACTCGGTCATGAGCTGCCAGCAGCTGACCAGCCTCAAGTCCGTGGATAACGGGTCCGGAGAGAGTGACCGCCTGAGCAACGACTCCTCGTCGGCCGTGGGCGACCTGGAGAGCCGCAGCGCTGGCAGCCCCGCCCTGTCCGAGTCCTCGTCCTCCCAGGCCCTGTCGCCTGCCCCCAGCAACGGCGAGAGCTTCCGCTCCAAGTCCCCGGGCCTGGGCGCCCCGGAGGAGCCCCAGGAGATCCCGCTCAAGACCGAGAGGCCCGACAGCCCGGCCCCCGCCCCAGGCAGTGGAGGCGCCCCCGGCCGCGCGGGCATCAAGGAGGAGGCGCCCTTCAGCCTGCTGTTCCTGAACAGGGAGCGGGGTAAGTGTCCCAGCACTGTGTGTGGTGTCTGTGGCAAGCCTTTTGCTTGCAAGAGCGCGTTGGAAATCCACTACCGCAGCCATACTAAGGAGCGGCCGTTCGTCTGCGCGCTCTGCAGGCGAGGGTGCTCCACTATGGGTAATTTAAAACAGCACTTACTGACGCACAGATTGAAAGAGCTGCCTTCTCAGTTATTTGACCCCAACTTTGCTCTAGGTCCCAGCCAAAGCACTCCTAGCCTGATCTCCAGCGCCGCACCCACCATGATCAAAGTGGAAGTGAACGGTCACGGCAAGGCCATGGCGCTGGGCGAGGGTCCCCCGCT
>NW_012114433.1:1090460-1096747 GCF_000951035.1 Colobus angolensis palliatus
GCTGGCCCCCCCGCCGCGCCGGACGCCCAAGCAGCACAACTGCCAGTCGTGCGGGAAGACCTTCTCCTCGGCCAGTGCCCTGCAGATCCATGAGCGCACGCACACCGGCGAGAAGCCGTTCGGTTGCACCATCTGCGGCCGGGCCTTCACCACCAAGGGCAACCTCAAGGTAAGAGCATGGCAGGCTCCAGCCCTGGCTGCCGTGCGCCGAGCCACGTGGCGTCCTCCATCACCTGCCGCGGACACAGCGACCGAGGGCCTGCTCCTATCCTGGCCAGGGGGATGAGATGCCACACGTGTGGGTGTGGGTGTGTTTGCATGCATGTGCGTGGTGTGTGTGTGTCGGCTGTGCGTGTGGGTGAGCAGCGTATACCTATGTGCATGCATGTGTGTATGGGTTGTGTATGAGTGTGCATGTGTAGGTGCCCCATGTGTGGGTGTATAACGTATCCATACGTGTATAATGTGCGTGTCCAAATGGGCATGTCGTGTGTGTGGTGTCTGGTATGTGTGTGTGTCCCTGTGCGCACACACACTTAGGCTACATGCTGTTAATCAGCTGCAGGAGGAACAGGAGCCTGGGCCTCTCCCCGGGGACACATGCAGCTGGGCCTCTGATGGCTTCAGCCAGGTTAGGCATTGGTTAGGGGTGAGAACACTCACTTTGCAACTTGGGGGGCAGGTCCAGGGTCTGAAGCCCTCTTGAATCTGATCGAAAATAAACTTGGTTTTAAACCTCACATGTAATACAAGCAATACCAAGGCAAGGTCACTCAACAGGCCCTGTCATTCTGTCCTTGTGGCTGCCAAGAGGGCCCACAGGAGGGGCACTGGGTGAGAAACTTCTGGCATGGGGCAGAGCCAGCGCTGTGCTGAGATCGCAGCAGCAGTGATAGAGAGGGTGTGTGACGAGTACTGGGTGGCTCAGGCCCATGCCTTGTACCGTCTTGGCTGATGGCTGCTTTCTGTCCTCTGTGAAGTCCTCGTTTGCAAAGCCAGCCTGTCTGGGTTCCGGCAGCCTCTTCAGACAGCCCAAAGATCGATGCCTGTGGTTTCTACCCGGCGTGTGTGGGCTGGATAAGAACTGCCCCAAGGGCCTGCTGGCTGCAGGTAGCCCTGGGATGTTCTAGAATTAATATTTTCTCGTTTGAGAGAGAGCAAGAGGAGAGAAGCACAGTCAGACAGTCCCAGCAGCAGAGGATGCGAAGTGGGGGACGGTGGAGACCATGAAGGGAGCCAGGGCTTGGGCAAGTGAAGGGGCAAGACCTGGACCCTTCGAGCTCCAGAACGTTCTCTGGGTGGCCATGTGGGCTTTACACCTTAGGGGAAAATTAAAGTTGGTCTACTGAAAGACCGCATTCATTAATTTATATTTGTTGGTTTTGCTTATTATGTTCAATAAAACAAGATGTTTGCATGTAGAAATATGAAGTACCCAGAAAAGTCCACCTGTGTTTTGTTGTCCCTAAGTCGCGCTTGGGAGCGGGGTAGACCTCTGTCTGCCGCAGTGAACACGGAGCAGCTCTGCCTCCGTGTCTGGGCGCTTACTCGTGGGCTGTCTCCGTGTCTCGCGCAGGTGCACATGGGGACACACATGTGGAATAACGCCCCCGCGAGACGCGGCCGCCGCCTGTCTGTGGAGAACCCCATGGCTCTCCTAGGGGGTGATGCCCTGAAGTTCTCTGAAATGTTCCAGAAGGACCTGGCAGCTCGGGCAATGAACGTCGACCCCAGTTTTTGGAACCAGTATGCTGCAGCCATCACTAACGGGCTCGCCATGAAGAACAACGAGATCTCCGTCATCCAGAACGGAGGCATCCCCCAGCTCCCCGTGAGTCTCGGGGGCAGCGCCCTCCCCCCTCTGGGCACCATGGCCAGTGGGATGGACAAAGCGCGTACCAGCAGTAGCCCGCCCATCGTCAGCTTGGACAAAGCAAGCTCAGAAACAGCAGCCAGCCGCCCATTCACACGGTTTATCGAGGATAACAAGGAGATTGGTATCAACTAGCCAGTGACTCGCTCATCTGCCTGGCCCAGGCCCACGTTTTGAAGTTGGAGCGTCAGGCCTCCGACCTTCCTTGCCTCGATTCTCATTACACTTTCACCCATAGCAGAAAACACTTTGTGCCACTGCTGAGAGGTGGTCTTGTAAGTGCTGCATGGCGCTCCCTTCAACAGCAAGCCTGACTGTTCTTGAGAACTCTGCAACCTTTTACATAAGTTTCCGTCAAAAAAAAGTGCTTGGAAAACCGCCTTAGGAACAGAAAGAGCTCAGACCGTGTCCACTTCCTTTCTCCTGAAACCCAATAATCTCTACGAGGGAGAAAGGGGTCCCCCCGCGGTATTCCAGTGAAACTCATTTGATGGTTTCGTTTGAATTAGTTAGACACTTGAACGATGTTTTTTTGAACTCTTCATGTTAAAGACGTGGTTTAGTACTCCCAATGCTGTGTATCATGACACTATCTTCGTCTGTAGTATTTATAATGTTAAGATTATGCGGGTAACAGACAATATAATAGCCCCGACCTTAAACGAAGCTTTTGTACTGCAGAATACATCTGGCTATGTGATTTTTTTTTTAAGCAAGATTTGTTTTACTATAAATAAGTGGATTATTTCAATGCAGGCAAAATTGTGAAGTTCTGTTGGGAAAGATAGCATGCTTTGTGTGTACAAGTACCTGTCAGTAACAAGCTTTTTCTTAAAATTTAAATGTTTGTAGCCGCTTTGTGGACAGTTATTTTCTAGTGTGGTCTGTAGCCCAATGACTGGGGAACGAGTTACAGACAAACATCACCGTAAAGACTCACAACATTATAAACAGTTGTGAGAAAATATTTCACATTATCAAAGCTGTACAATAAAAAGGTAATGTTTGTATAATGTGGTTGCAAACTCTTAATTTATACTATTGCACTTTTAGTATTTTGTATTAGGGAGGTTTGTCTATAATTTGAGAATTTAAAAAGATGTAAAGTATTTTATAAATAGTACTTCAATTTAAGGAAAATGGGAAAACTGTTACAGTTTCTTGTTTTGTCTTATGGTCAAACAATATTAGAAATCTATGCCACTTAAAAAGAAAAGCCACCAAGACTTGTCAGCTCCTCAGAAAATAGGGCCTGCTGTTTCTTAAGTTAAAATGATTTAACTTTTCTACAAACACAAAGCCCACTTAAAAACTGTGACCGCCCCCAGTGAAACCTTGGTGAATTCACCCTGGGACTGTGACCTCAGTACAAGCCAGGAAGGAACTAGGAGAACCTTCTGCAGGTCTGATTTGCCTGTAAGCGGGTCTGTCTCTCTCTGTCTCACCCACAGACAAGATTGTGGCTGCCTGGTGGCACTGGTCACGTGGACAGTAAACCCAAGAGAAATGGCAAGTATCAGGCAGTACAATCAGTCATGACTTTGAAATTTTCCGAGTTCCTGATTTATTTATTATCTTCTCAGATGAAAGCAAAGCACAGTGTCCTCTGATTTTTCGGAACACAGTCTGGCTGGCGCTGATGGCTGAGCTGCATCCAGCCGGGAGGGCCCGGGAGGCAGGGGCGGCCGAGGCAGCGCAAACACGGCGTCGTGTGAACTACCTCATTTTCGTGCGTTGCAAGCGTGCTGGCGTCTGACACTATGAACTTCCAACAACAAAATTGTTCAAGAGATGCTCTGTCAGCTGGGTAGCAGTGCGAGGAGTTGCATGCCTGGACAGTGAAGTCTTCTCGGTTGAGACAGAAAAATAAAACGATCTTCTCCTAACAACCACAGCAGCAACAACAATCATTGTAAGAGGATGGGCTGTTTGTGCCAGCGTGTCACTGAACAAAAAGAGTATCAAAGACTCATTAGCTTTTTATTTCTATTGGAAATGAACACTGAACTCTACAGCTCTGTTTTCCACGGTGATGAGATGTAACTTGGCCCCACCGTGCCACCTCTTCTCACGGGATGAGGGCTTGGCGTGTCTCAAGCATTAGGCAGAGAAAACTGAGGTGGCTTGAGGTCGCTGTGTTTCAGCAGTTGAATGTTTTCATTATTTATCGGTGTCCTTTTTGGTGTGTGTGTGTGGTTTTTTGTTTGTTTGTTTTTTGGTTAGTATTTGGTACCATATAGTGTTCTCTCTTCTCCCAAATGGATGTGTATATAACTAAAGAGAAATGTAAAGTGTTGTAAATAAGATGGCTCATGAAGGTACAGTGAGACTGACCCTCCTGTGTGCAGGGCTAGGCCATCCCTCTGCATGGTGAAGAGAGACACTATTTTTATACTGTAATGCCATGCAGGGCTGGGGCCTCTCTGAGCAGCTGGGGATTGTTACCTAGACCCAATATTTTTTATTATTAAATCTTGTGGCTTGAAACATCTACTGATTGAAATGGATGTCTTAGTCTAGGTTACTATTTTTGTCATATGGAATTGAATAAAATGCAGGATGTAATGTTATTTCTGAGTTGCGTTCCTTGATTTTCCTCATGGAGGAAGTGGAATTTGCGGAGGTCATTTGCGGTGGGTGTGTGTTCGTGGTATTTCCACCAGGAACGTCAACACGGGTTGGCAGCTTAGATTTAAGCAGTGTCTCAGTACATCTTGATTGGTCTTGAAATTTTTACTTTTTGCTTTTTTCCAAAATAAAAATTCAGCCTCCTAACTGTGGGTTCTTTTTACATCTATGAGGGAAGAAGATGTGGTAGAAAATTCCTGCATATCAGAGACTCCGCAGTGTCCAAAAATGACCGCTCAGAATTGCCTTCCTGTCATCAGCATGAAGTGGAAATGCCAGCTTTTCAGGGTGCCTGAACGAATAGATGTGCATCAAATCACAGGACAGGACAGGAGTGGGGGGTGGGGTCCACGGTGTGGCGGCAGCAGCAGCTTTGTGAGTTCATGGATGGTGGCTCCACATAGCTTAATTCCAGATGGAGGACGTCCTTAATTTAAAATAAGCTTTACCTCACTGATAACATTTAATAAGAATGATTTTATAGCTCCTGGATTTCAAGATATGTAATCAATTTCTTTTTTTTTTAATTTTTATTTTTAAAATGAATAGCTACTGACAACCTAGAAGCTACAGTAATTTTTACCTGGGAAGTACCAGGTGGCTTTTAACGAATGATAAAGGTACTAACCACTAAACTAACCAATCCAGGCCAACCTTCCAGCACATATCGTAAGCCTTAGAAATCAAACCATGTTGATTTCAGTGCTAGAATAGAAATTATAAAATGTAAACTGACTAAATGAGATAGTAAATTCAATTTTTTAAAAGTAAGGAATTAGCAAAAAATGTACAGCCATCTCAAGTAATTAACATAAACTAAAATGCAGGAGAAAAGGGATTTACTTCTTGTATTTTAAAAATATTTCCAGAGGTAAGGCCAGAGATGTTCGGCTTGGCAAGCCTGGGTGTTTGCTGCTTTCTGATGCCAACTATGGTGATGTAAACTGTGTATCAAAGAATCATAAATGCCAACAATCCCTAAAAATTATTTAAATACATTTCTAAGTTCATTACAGGAAACATTAACATTTAAGCTAATTAATAAGTACTCCTAAAGGGCTAAAAAGCAATTGTCTTCCGGCTCTGGCTGTTTAATTTTGGCCCCGTGGAAGCTTGGAGGCATTACCTGCTTTTCCTCTGCGTTTTGCAGTCTTTGCCGGGTCCCTATCTTGTGTTTCACGAAGCCACGGTGAACATCAGGGCCATTTCTTTATTACTAGGCTGCATGTATGTTTGCAGCCCAACCAGTTTCAAATTACTGTATTCACTGTGGTTGTTTGTGACGCCGCAGACGCCCAGACCTCTCGTCCCTCTTCTGGTGCACGCGTGGAGCCAGAGACGGTGCTGCACGTGTTTCATTCTCGCCCAGCTTGTCACCCGCCAGCTCACTGCCAACCTGAGGGCCCCATGTTCAGGCCTTTGTGTTACAACCTTGTGCTCGTTTGCTAATTACTGAGACAGGGAGCCAGTACTTGTTTATTCCTTTGAAAAGTTTCTTATGACACAGTGCTTCATTGAAAAAAAAGAGGACATGAAACGTTTATACCGGCAGACCTGTTTGCTGCTTTTTAGCTATGTTAAAACTTGATCTACAAAATATTCTATATAACATGGGAAGGAAATGACATTCCCCTTTTTCATTTAAGAAGGAAATATTGGGCATTAATTCTCAGTATTCTTTATGAAGTGAAAACTTTAAAATGAAATCACAATAGAGCCTTTTTTTTTTTTTTTTTTTTTTCCTTTCAGAGTTTCTGTACCAAGCAAGGCTTGGGGCGTGACCTTG
>NW_012114433.1:1096797-1113070 GCF_000951035.1 Colobus angolensis palliatus
TTCTCAGTATTCTTTATGAAGTGAAAACTTTAAATTTTTTTTTTTTTTTTTTTTTTTTTTTTTTTTGGCCATTCTCCTTTCAGCATTTCTGTACCAAGCAAGGCTTGGGGCGTGACCTTGTCCTCTCTGCATTGTCCTGGCTGGTACAATCCATGCTGGGGCCCGGGGAGGGGGCCCAGCGTGGAGAGGGTTCTCACTCTGTGCCATGTAAAAAGCTTCTTTCCTGTCTGTAGGAAGACGGTAGAATTTGACGATATTCAAATCCTTTTCAGTTCTAAACTTCCATGGTTTTTTTTTTTTAAGAACTACCACTAATGTACATCTTTCTCTTTACCCAAAAATAATCATGAAAAAAATTGATAGTATTTATTATATATAGAGAAAATATGAGTTATTACCTAAAAATATTCTCCCATAGATATCAAAAATCAATTACAAGTAAATTTGCTAAAGAAACTACTACATGGAATCATTTTTGGATCATGAAAAATGTGTTTGTATCTTTTTTTAAATGAAAAAGCCATTGAACTTATTGATGTTAAAAATGCAACTATACTTGGTAAAATAAAATCAGGCTGTGAACTGATGCTTACTGCATATTCTGTTAGATAAGGGACGTTAGAAACATATTTGATTTTTCCATGAGTCCTGCACACAAGTACACACACAGCCCCCCATTACAGCATTATATATTCAAAAGAGTATGCAATTGAAAACGATGTGTTTTTTTTTTTTTTTCTTGTTATTCCTTAGTAGAATATCAGAGAGCCTAAACTATGAACATTGGTGTTACTGTCCTGATTTCTACCACGGTCTGCATCTTTGGCCTGTTTTCGTTGGAAGTATCATAGATTGTCATTTGGACAGACCATTCCTAGCGAACACTTGCCTTTTGGGGAGCTTGGATAACCCTGTGGGAAAATCGGAAAGCCAGCGAGACAAGAGGAAGAAGAGATGTCACGGTGTCAGGTTACGTTTGTGTTCTGTTCTGTCCAAAGTTCTTTACATCAGTAAATGAAAAACAAATGGTGCATAGGCCACGCCCTGCAGCGAAAGATGCAAGGACTTGTTCATGTTGGTATGAATCGCTCGCTGTATATGATTCAAACGTGGAAATAAATGTTTGATTACAATTGTTCTAAATGTGATTATTTGTGAACATGGGAAATGGGTAACCCTTCCCCCATACTTTCTGTGTTGGTATGATGCACATATTTTAAATTACAGTATGATCTATAAACTAGAATTTTTACAGAAAAGTGTAAGTTATTTCCTTCATTCCTCGTGGTTATTTTAGGTGTGACTAATTTCCATTTCGTTCTTTCTAGCTTAACTTAAAGGACATCTGAATTTTAATACCAATACCTTTTTACAAATAGGGATAAAAATATCTAAATGACAAAATCATTTTTATAACTCACAAGATCTTTTAATTATATGTATAATGCAAAATGTTTCTGTTTGATTTTTTTTCTCTTTGCCATATCAAGGACGGTTTAAGAACAGCTCCCGTTGTGACCTTAATTTACCCAGAAGAAACGTGCCCACCCACCCTCACGCTGCTGCTGCAGCAGAACAAGCAGGCCTGGAAAAACATTTTCCATGTCAAATGGTGACAGTCTTATGAATACACAATTAAAAAGTGCAGAAAGACTTCCCCACACAGATCATTTAAGGAAGATTTTGCACATAAGCCTCTCACCCTTGTTTGTTTTTCTTTGTGATTTTTAGTAACAGAGCATCACATTCCACCATGAAATACAGCTGGCAGGTCTGCAGAACTGCACAGCTTCAACCTACTTGAAATGTTAGGTTTGGAACCATCAAGAAAAATTTTGCAACCCAGACACTTTATATTTGGGATTCTTAAAAATCCTACTGGTAATTCAAGAGGTGGGTACTGTTAAAGCATATTGTCTCAAAGATAAACAATGTAGTTATTATTGGACATTCTAGACACATGCTGAGTAGTAAGTTGAATAATCAGCCTATAATTTCACCCAAGAAACTACTAGATCTTTCTTTATTATTGAGAAATAGAGGGCATAAACCTCAGATTTTAATTAGGGGCTGTAGGTAATTTGGGCAAATGAACTTTCATTAATAAATATTTGTAAGTAATTAGTTTTTCCCAAGCAAAACTCTAAACATATATGTTCTCATCTCAGAACACGTTACAGGATCTGAAAATAAAACCTAACCTGTTGTTGAAGTTAATGAATCCCCCCTCATCCATTCGGAGCTAATTCCTGCCTAAAGACCCTGTGTATTTATTCACGTGTGCGTTGCCGTCTCTCACTGAGAAGTTACCTCATGACTTGGTTACTCTGTTCTTTCAATTTATGTTTTAACCTTGACACTACCGCCTCCATCACCATCTGCTGAAGAGTAGCTGTAGACCAAGTTTTAAATTACAACAATACCGTGGATATTTTCAAGGATGGTCCCTGAGACCAAGCTCTGAACCCAATAACCTTTTCCTGCCACTGGCCTGGATTAGAGTCTCAGTTTTAGAAACACTCAGTGGTCTTCAGACAACTGAAAATCATGGCTAGACTTAGTATTTAACTGCAGGCAGATTGAAGATTCTCTCAAAAGCCCTGAAAAGGGGACCTGACAGAGGAGTTGTGTCTCCATGTCCTCCCTGGGCATGGGTTTCAATTTGGCACAAACCAACCATTGTCTGTGGACTCAGACCACGTCCTGGTGGGTGCGCAGCAAATTCACGAGTGCACGCGGTGCCCTCTGCATACTGTTAAATATGCTTTAACAGTACCCACCTCTTGAATTACCAGTAGGATTTTTAAGAATCCCAAATATAAAGTGTCTGGGTTGCAAAATTTTTCTTGATGGTTCCAAACCTAACATTTCAAGTATGTAGGCTTCAGTACACCAGCTGAAAAGTGTGTGTGTGTGTGTATGTGTGTGTACGTGTGTGTGTGTGTGTGTGTAAGACCACACGTGTTTGCTGCCTGCCTTAGGGATCGATGCCTATTGCTCCAGGATCGATCTGATCGCAACCACAGATAGTACAGGACTGGCCAAGTCGAAGCTCAATTTGCCCACAGTGTGTGGCTGATGGAATCTAACTCAGTTGGCTCTGGGAGTGTTAAATGAATAATTATAGGCCACGTAAAAGTAATACACGCGTGGAAATAATATTTGTAACCATGGGGGAGAAAAGCATCACCACACCCAGATAGCTCATCTTTGAAGGAACCACAAAGAGAACATGGGCATCAGGTCTTGCAGAAATGGGGCATTGCCTGCCTTTTGATAAAAACTCACTTCAAAAAAGCTTCTTAACTCCCAATCTTTATCTTGCAAAATTGTTCAGAACTACTTTTAATTATGTTAATCTTCATTATAATATTTAGTAGAAATTTCTACTTTATTATAAGATGTGCAGACAAGAAAGAGTGACTATTTAAAGTAACAATCAACTGTCTAAGAAGAGGTGCACTTAGCTCAGCTCAGCAAATGTCTGCTTGTCCAGAATAACAAGTTAAACTTTTTAAGTAGAAAATAATGCTGAGCTTAATAATTTTATTAATGCATACTCCCTGACATCAGAAAATCCTAGCTTTTCTAAACTTCATAGACACAGATGAAACGTTTGACATATGTTTGCAAGGCTGGCTTTATTATTATTATTATATTAGAAAATAGTCAATACAAAAATTAGCCGGGCGTGGTGGCAGGTGCCTGTAATCCCGGCTACTCAGGAGGCTGAGGCAGGAGAATTGCTTGAACTCAGAAGCAGAGGTTGCAGTGAGCCGAGATCACACCACTGCACTCCAGCCTGGGTCACAGGGTGAGACCCCATCAGAAAAAAAAAAAAAAAAAATCGCTATTTCACAAGCATTTAAAGAATTGTATGTTGGCTATTACTCATATTTCCCATGCTTTTGTAATTAGAGAGATGGAGCGTTTCTCTTGATGTGTTGGAATTCCGTCTGCAGAAGGCTACGTGTTGCAGAGGTACTTCTGGAGTACTGAATTCACCAATGCGAATATAACCAGTTACTTGGCCTTTCAGAAGGAGGCGCCAGCCACAGGCCTCCTTACCCAGTGGAACAACTTCCTCCAAGGCTTTTTCTTTTTTCTTTCTTTTTTGAGATGGAGTTTCACTCTTGTTGCCCAGGCTGGAATGCAATGGCACAATCTTAGCTTACCGCAACCTCTGCCCCCCAAGTTCAAGTGATTCTCCTGCCTCAGCCTCCCAAGTAGCTGGGATTACAGGCATGCGCCACCACACCCTGCTAATTTTTTTTTTTTTTTTTTAAGTAGAGGCTGGGTTTCTCCATGTTGGTCAGGCTGGTCTCGAACTCCCGACCTCAGGTGATCCACCTGCCTCGGCCTCCCAAAGTGCTGGGATTACAGGCGTGAGCCACCGCAGCCGGCCCCTGGCTTTTTCTAAGAATTATTGATGGTACCTTTCAGGCCCTTTATTTTTATTTTTGTTTTTATTTTTGAGATGGGGTCTCACTATGTTGCTCAGGCTGGTCTCAAACTCCTGGCCTCAAGTGATCCTCCTGACTCAGCCTCGCAAATTTGGTGCTAGGATCACAGGTGTGAGTCCTTTGATTTTTAAGTCAGACTTAACTTCCTTTAGAAACATGAAACCAAACAGAAAACATTCCAGCCTCTCTAAATGCTTAAAATAATTTCCACAATTTACGATGTGGCAAAATAAGTCCTCTGGTAACACAAAACGCCAGGATTCCCGCAGAGAGATTCCTGAAGCCACAGGTGAGAGGAAGGAGCCTGCTGGGTGGGCAGCCGTTTCTCTGGCTGTGCTGTGGCCTGCGCCGGGCCTGGCTTCGAGGCCGAGTTCCGATCCAGCGGCGAGCTAGCAAGTGTCGGTCCGCTTTTGACAGTCACTTCGTAGATGAGTCCCGGAGTCTCACAGCGGCCTCGCTTCTTTAAGGATGCTCGTGCGTGTGTCTCTGCACCTGTCCACGGAGGCCCGCGGAGCAGAGGGAAGTCAGTGGACATTCCTGAGTCCCCTCCCCGGGCTTTCTGGGGACCGGGGCTCTGGGGCAGAGCTCTGAGCCCTGGGCCAGCCCCAAAAGCATATGCCCCTGCGGCCCACGTGCAGCCCTCAGTGACCCCGACCCCAAGGCTCTGGTGGGGGTGGAGGGCGTGTGGGCTCCAGGGGCGTCGAGCACCCGGACACGGAGGAGGGCAGGTCCTCCCCTCCCAGGTGCTCGGCCGTGGTGGCAGGAAAGCCTGTGACCTCGGCTGTCAGTGCCAGGATGGTTCCTGCAGGCGTGCCCGGGGTGAGTCCTCACTCGCTGGCTGCAGAGCCCGATCGACCGAGGCGCTGCCCTGGGAGGGAGAAGCCCGGCCCGCGAGGGAAGACCCTGCCCTGGGAGCGGGGCCCGTCCTCGGGGCCCGGGGCGAGCCCTGCGCAGGGAAGGCCTCTGCCACCCCCAGACATGTCCCCTGGGCGGCACGGTGGCTCCTCCCCAGCTGCAAAGGCAAGGCTGTCTCCAGGTCGCCAGAATTCCGGCCACAGTCACCCCCCGGTGAGCCCCGCGGGGCGGCCGCGGCTTCTCACCAGGCTGCGGGGCTGCGGGTCCCGGGCGCGCCCATTGCCCGGTCGCACTCGGATCTTGGAATAAAATGTGGGCGTCCACGTGAGGCCGGAGCAGTGGCTGTGACGCCCCACGCGGGGTGCGATCTCTCCCTCCGGGAGCCGGCCGCCCTGTCCCTGCCTCGGCCGCAGCTGACCCGGCCGGCCCTTCGGGGCTGCACCGGAGCCGCCAGCCTCCCCGGGATGTCATTTTAGCACGTGAGGCTCCACATCTTTTCCGTTCCGCCCCACTCGGCGCCAGCTTGCGACTCACGTTGTATTTAAATAACGTGTCTCTTCTGTTCCACTTCCACAGGCTCAGGAGGCTGTCCCCGCAGGCAGGCACGGGGCACCCAGGCCACTGCTGAGCCCTTCCTTTTGGGGGACCCAGAATCACAGCAAAACTCTCCCGTGGCGCGGTCACCCCAACAGCTCCACGTGGGGGTCGAGTCTGAAGGGTCAGCCTCCTAAGCGCTAGGCCAGTCAGCTGTGATGACCGAATGGGACTGCGGAGTTGGGTCCAGAATTAGCAGTTAGTTGTACACCTGGCAGCTTAGAGGGAAGGGTTCCCGCAGGAAACTCCGCCGGCCTCTCTGCAGGCTCATGGGATCAGAATGTCCAAGGGCAGAGCCCACGTGTTGATCAGCGTGGGCCAGGGTTTAAAACCGCTTGGTGCTGTTACATCAGCACAGGGCGCTGACCATGCGGTTAGATGCAGATTCCAGTCCTCCAGGTGAGTCTGACAGGATCCCAGGCGCTGGTGCAGCTGCTTCTGGTCTTGGGACCACTTTAAGGAAGCTTTGAACGGTGCTTCAAGAGGGAGCTGGCCCTGTGCTGTGATGAAGTAGACGTTTGTCTCCAGTGCTGCCCAAGGCACCCAGTGTCCTTTTGTCCTTTTTTTTCCAAGGTCCTTGTTCTATCAGTTAAGTTTGCATTTGACTACATATAATGAAAACCTCATATCATAGCTTCAGTTGGAGTTTGTTTTTCTCACATAACTGGAAGTCCAGAGCTAGGGGGTTGCTGGGGATGACTCAGCGCCTCATGGACACACCCCACAGGCATTAGTGTGTAGGTTGTTCTCACACTGCTCCCCATGTGACCACAGGATGGCTGCTGCAGACCCAGCCATTGCATTCACGCTCCCTCAGAAAGAGGAAAGAAGAACCGAGGGCACCGGGCCTGGAAGCCAACCCCATCCCTTGATCAGAAGCGTGAAAGCTTTTCTGGAAACCCCATTCAGCTGACTTCTGCTTACGTTTCTTGGACCCACACTGTGTCCTGGGGCAACTCCCAACTGAGAAGTGAGTCAGGAAGGCTCACTATCAAAAGAAAAAGAGGAGAGTTAGAAGAGATTAAAATTTCTGACAAATTGGCTTCCCAGAAACCAAACTTCTGTAAAGTTTGAAAATATTTCTGCATTTATAACACTCATACCAGTTCATCAACAATTATTTATTGGACACTTGTTATGTGCAAGGCTTTGGGGCTGGCTCCACTAAGGTGAGAACCTACATATGTTCCCATAGGATACTCACAAGGCGTTGAATAGAACACCTGATTCTATTCAATGGAGGAGACGAGTTGTCAGCCATGCAGTGGCTCATCCCGGGGCCCTCTGGCCTCCTGCCCTGAGCCACTGTGCCGCCAGCCTCACGAATGCCTGGCCAACAGGACCTGTTCAGCCATCTCCACGCTGCCCGAGGCTGCTTCCTGCCTAAGTGGGTTAGTGGGCATCATGCTAATCCTAGACAGCCTGGGCTCTGTGATCAGAGAGTCCTCTGTTTGGATTCTAGCTTTTACTTACACAGCTTTTAACCGCAGGCCATTGCCTGTGCTCTCTGAATCTCAAATGCAGGGTTTGTGGAATGGAACCCGGGGGGTGCCTTGCTGGGCTTCGGAAAGGGTCACCAGCCTGATGCCATCCATTCCTGAGGAGCTCCCTCTGCCCAGGATGCCTCCCCCAGCTCTTTTCAGGCACCCATCCCTCCTAAAGGGAGTCACCAGCCATGTGTAAGCGGAGCAACGAGGAGACCAGATCCGCGGTCCAGAGCTACTGCTCCAGCAGCCTGGTCAACGTGTGGGAGGGGAGTGGGCAGAGGGCTCTGCACCGTCCATGGCTGGCTCCAGGCGACTTCCAGCGGAGCCAGCTGAGCGGGGCAGCCTGAGGCACGGGGCCAGGGCACAGCACCCCACAGACTCCAGGACCCCAACCCCAAAGTTAGGGCTGAGGCTCAGCCTCGCCAGGGGGGCAGGGGATGCTGGAGCCTTTGGGGTAGTTAACTTTGTTAATGAGGGTAGAGTGAAGCCATCACACTCTGAGCTCTGATGCAGATAGCCACAGGCAGGCCCAGGACTGGAGCCAGGACCAGCCGGACAAAGCCACTCCAGTGGCCTGTCCGCGAGATGAAGGGGCTGCTGGGCCACCTTTCGCTCCAGAAAGCAGCATGCGAGGTGGTCGCGAACGGTCCCACGTCTGGATGATGTTCCCACCACGCCCTGGCCTATGTCTGTGTGCGTGCTGTCCACGTATTCCAGCTTCCTCATCAGAGGAGCGGCGTGGCCCACTGCGGGACACTCACCCTGCCAACCACTAAGGGCCAGGGTCGTGTTAACACCAAGGAGACGCTTCGGACGCAGGCTGGCGTGTTAGTTGAATTATGCTATGCATGATTATGTGAACTGTGTATCACAAGGGAAACATACATACATTCTCACCTTTGTGGAGTCAGTCCCAAAGCCTTGCACGTAACAAGTGTCCAATAAATATTTGTTGATAAACTGATATTTGTGTTGTAAATGCAGAAATATTCTCTGAATTTCACAGAAATCTGGCTGAAGAGGGAAGCCAGTCCACCAGGGAACTGTAATCTTTTCCATCTCTCCTCTTTCTTTTCTTCTAATAGTAATTATTGACAGGGAATGCTGAATGGTTGTTCTGCGGTCACATCCCCATGTTCAGTTTAATGATATGGGGAACTGCAGATGGAGGTGAGGATAACTTGAAAAGAAAGGGTATTATTGGTAAATGCGCTGGAAGCCTTGCAAATTTGAGAGGATAAATTGAAATTTTACAGGACTAATGAGTTTTTGAAAACTGTTAGCCAGGCTTGTCCAAACCTTTCTCTCCCTATTTAAGATTTTCTAAATTAGAAACTCAGAAATTTCAGTAGCTGTTTTGGTCCTGGAATGAATAAACAGCCCAAGTAGATGGTGTGTTTCCATTTGTTAAACGCACACTGTATCTTGTTTCCATTGTGATCATAGTGCATTATTCTTATGGCAATTGATAGTCTGTTCAGAGCACTTGCTTTGTGGAGCCAAGATCTAAATACTTTGCAACCATCACTGGAATTCAGCTATCAACAAGGACTGGATTCTAGGCATTTACATTTAATTTTCATATGCCCTATGGTATCCTGGAACATTTCCATATAAACCCAAAATTAAAATTTGAAGCAAATGCACTGTCTCTCTGAAATCATTCTTGGTTCAAGGAGTTTGTAACCCAGTGGTTACTAGAATCTTGAGTTTGATTCTTGGGCTTAAGCCTTAGTGTCAAATTTGAATTTGGAATCATCATTGATTGTCACGGACCTACAGCCACATTTCAAAATCTTTGAATCCAAAAGGCTTGCTTATAACGGTGAACCTTTATACACTCTGAGCTGTGAAAGTGACCTTTATTTTTATTACTATCATCAACCATTTCATCGGGTGCCACTGTCAACTGGCTTAAATATTATTTGCCTCAGTGTACTTAATTTGTAGCCCTAGGAGAATTGTTAGCCCCATTCATCAGCTGAGATTGTATTTTACGTTGCATTTATATCCTTCCATTATGTAACATGAGGTAGCTGAATGTGAGGAATATGCTAACTATCCTTAAATATAATTTTCCTCCTAAGCAGATCATGTGAGATTATTTTGCCTCTTGCAAAAACTCCTCTGTGAAATATTTTGTCTCCATTGCCTAGAAATATTCTTAAATGTGATACAGATACATCAAAAAAATTAAGTTGCTCACAGTTTTATTGGCAATAATGTGAGAACTAATTATGAATTCTAAGTTGTAGGGTTTTTTGTTGTAGTTTATTTGTTTCCCATATCAAAATTTTCAGCGATATTTTGTTAACATGTCAGAAATCTTTCAGACTACCATTGAAACTTTAATCCCTATCATTGTTTCATATTGACTTTAAAGCTAGAGTAATTTATCCTGAAATTTTTATCTATCATCTTCAGAATAAGTGGTTTGTACAGATGTCACTCTCTCTCTTTTAAACTGAAACTGCACCCTCGTTCTGTTACCTTCGTGATGAAAGAGAGTTAAGGGTTTCCAGCCAAGTGGCTGTTTTCAAAATGTGGGTCACAATTCATTTGTGGGTCACAAGATCAGCCTAGCGGCTCTAAACCAGTCGTGTGTGTGTGTGTGTGTGTGTGTTTAATGAAAGAAAATAGAGTAGAAAGTGTCAGGCTTTGTGGCAAATTGAAAGGGTGAGTCCCGGTTGATGTTCCTGAGTGAGCGTGGCTGGGCTGTCCATGTGAAGTGGGTCATGACCACACCGTTTGAAAAACGTCACTGTATGGATGCATCTTTTCCTTGTCTCTTTCTTTTCTTTTCTCTCTTCTGCTTTATTTGAGTCCTCACCTTGCTTAGGAAGGATTCAAGGCTCGGGGTATG
Source organism: Colobus angolensis palliatus (assembly GCF_000951035.1). Lineage (NCBI taxonomy): Eukaryota > Metazoa > Chordata > Mammalia > Primates > Cercopithecidae > Colobus > Colobus angolensis. The sequence goes on from NW_012114433.1 coordinate 1,107,060, forward strand.
AAGCTGAAGTCAGGTTGCCAGGATTCAGATTTGAGCTCTGTCATTTCCCTCATCTGGGAAATGGGCATAAAAACAGTGCCAGCTCCACAGACTCCTTGTGCGGGTGACACGCGTGGAAGGGAGTCACACTGTTCCGTGTGACAGCGGAACAGTCAACAGCAGGTCACACTTCCCCCGCTGGGATCACAGTGGAGCTGGAAAATCTCCATCCCCGGTGACGCTGGGACCGCTGCAGGTAGCACAACGCGTGACTCACGTGTGTGTGGTGACACTGATATACACAAGCAGACTGCACTGCCGGTCTGTGAAAATCCAGCACACAGCTGTGTCCAGTACATGATGCTCAATAATCATAATAAAAAGCATTGTTCTGCTTTATATATTTACTATACTTTTTATTGTTATTTTAGAGTGTTCTTTCTACTTATGTATGTCTATATTATGTATTTCTATTTATGTATGTCTTATGTAGTAACCAGAAAACAGCCTCAGGCAGGTCCATCAGGAAATGTCCAGCAGAAGGCTTTGTTATGACAGGAGAGGACAGCTCCATGCGTGTTATTGCCCCAGGAGACCTCCCAGCGGGACGAGATGTGGAGGCAGAGGCCATGACACTGATGATCCTGACCCTGTGTAGGCCAAGGCTAATATGTGTGTTTGTGTCTTAGTTTTTAACAAAAAGTTTGAAAACTTTAAAAATTAACTAGAAAAAAGCCTATAGAATAAGGATATAAAGAAGAAAATATTTTTGAACAGCTGTGCAATGTGTTTATCTTTTAAGCTGTGTTATTACAAGATCCAAAAACTCTTTTTAAATTTAAAAGTTGATAAAGTAAAGATGTTACAGTAAGCTAAAGTGTATGTAATGAGCTGAGCGTAGCCTAACTGCAGCGTTTATAAAGTCTGCAGCTGTGTCCACACCCGCACTCATGACTCACCCAGGGCAGCCCCCAGTCCGACAGGCCGCGTTCATGGTCCGTGCCCGATGCAGTGCACCGTTTTTTTAATCCTATCTACGGTTTTTACTGCACCTTTTCCACGTTTAGGTACGTTTAGGTGCATAATACTTACCATCGTGTTACAATTGCCTGCAATACTCAGTTCAGGCCGTGCATGTCTGCAGCCCTGAGCCATGGGCCACGCCTGCAGCCTTGGTGTGTGTAGGCTGCACCGCCCAGGTTTGTGTAAGGACACTCTGTGTTGACCCCACAATGACAAATCGCCCAATGACCCATTTGTCAGAACACACCCTCGTGATTAAGTGATGCATGACTATTTATAAAGTGCTCAGAGCAGTGGTTGATATATAGTATTACATAAATGTTAGTGATAATATTATTCAACTCTTGAATCATCTGTTGCTCCAATATTTGCTAAGTTTCTTTTTTCATTGTTACTCAATTATTTTTTACCATCTGCTCCATCCCTTAATTATGTGTCATTCTTTCAACATTTTATATTTTGGGTTTGGTTTCTAGACAAACATTTATATCCCTTCATATTAAAATTGTTTATATGGAAATAAAAATATTTGCAGTTCCTGATATAAAGGTTTAAAAGGTTTTATATAGTAAGTAACTCTCAATTGAATTTAAATCTACTGGAATAACTTAAGGAGGTTTTCAATTATGGAAGAACTCCCTGAATGCATATATTACTAGTACAATATGGTGAAGGGTTTTAATCACACTGGTTTTGAATCATGAATGTACTTTGGGAAGGGTGATAAACTACTTGGTAACAAAATGATGAAATGCAAAAATTTTAAGGTGAGACACATGTAAGAATGAACATTGGGGTCTTTTCTTGAGGTTTCTGGAGGGTTATTTATAATTCATACAGGAAATGAAGAAGGGTAGGTATAGCTATTCCAAAGAAATAGAAAAACAAGGTGTAACCATCCAACCAGAGATGGTACAAAAGTCCAAAAATAAATCACTGATTTTAAAAAAAGCAAAAATAAAGGGGAGGATTGTTATTCTCAGTAGTTCTATCCTGCAAAAATGTTTAAGCTTTAAGTAGATAAACACAATCAGAACCATAATTTTGCACCCTTAACCAAGCCAGAAAGCTGGGAGGATGGCATTGAACACTCGCAGGTGAGCGTCCTATCCTCATAAATGACTCTGGCTTCTGACACGGTGTCTTTTTAGCCCTGGAGAAGGGAAGGTATCACAATCTGGAGGCCAAAGAATTAAAAACAGAATAATGCAGAAGGAGATATAAAATTGAGGAATCACCATCATTATGCATAGCATAGCTCCCAACTAAACAATTGTCTGGGCAAATATGTACTTTCGATATTTCCGAAAACCCAGGAGAAGCGCTTTCTGTAAATTGTGAAGAATGTGTGTGCTGGTTGCCTATACACACAGCATTTCCCACCCAAGGCTTTCTTTCCCTTTGCGCTGTAAATTCAGCTCAGTGCTGAAGAAGTCACCTCCACAGCTGAGATGAAATATTTATCTTCAGCAAAAAGGGCATGAACAGTTGTTGAGGAAAAATATACAATAAGTTTTTAAATGTCTGCAGCATTGAAGCACTTAGGTGTGTTTTGGGTAATAGAAATAATAGCAGAACCAAAACTCTCTTCGTAACATTTTTCTTAAACGCTGAGAGCAAACTCCCAAAGTCCCAGCAGCCCGGCCACAGCGAGAATCTCCCCGGGCTCGGGGACCCAGGGCAGGAGTGTGGGGCTGTGCCAGGGCGAAGGAGTCTCAATAGAAAGAGACACATTGCTGAGGCAGCTGAACAGAGAATTTTAACACTGGAAATGGCAACTCCATTTGCTCCAGAAGCAGTGGGACAGACGTCTGCCAGGCCCTGAGTTACACCAGAGTGTCTCCTGTGGAAGGGACCAGGGTAGGCCTGCCACCTGCCTGAGGGGTATTTTGTTCAAAGACCACGGTAGAAATGCACACCTGATTAACTGGATTTGGAAAAATCTGAGAAATCAAACACGCTGCGTGACCAGGTGTGTGATAAGTCCCCCACTTACTTTTTTTTTTTTTTTTTTTTTTTGAGGCAGAGTTTTGCTCTGTCGCCCAGGCTGGAGTGCAGTGGCGCGATCTCGGCTCACTGCAAGCTCCGCCTCCCGGGTTCCCGCCATTCTCCTGCCTCAGCCTCCTGAGTAGCTGGGACGAGAGGCGCTGCCACCACGCCCGGCTAATTTTTTTGTATTTTTAGTAGAGACGGGGTTTCACCGTGTTAGCCAGGTGGTCTCGATTTCCTGACCTCGTGATCCGCCCGCCTCAGCCTCACAAAGCGCTGGGATTACAGGCGTGAGCCACCGCGCCCGGCCCTCCCCCTGCTACTTAAATCACACACACTGCGTGACCGGCTGTGTGATCCATCCCCCACTTACTACTTTTCAAATTATTTGGAGTTACCAGGTCTTTGACCACTCAAGAAATAACAAAAGCCTCATAATCTCTTGGTTATTAAAAATGTGTGCTTTCAGCTAAGTGCAGTGGCTCACACCTGAAGTCAGGAGTTCAAGACCAGCCTGGCCAACATGGTGAAACCCCGTCTCTATTAAAAATCCAAAAATTAGCCACGCTTGATGGTGTGTGCCTGTAGTCCCAGCTAGTTGGGAGGCTGAGACAGGAGAATTGCTTGAACCCAGGAGGCAGAGATTGCAGCAAGCTGAGATTGCACCACTGCTCTCCAGCCTGGGTCTGGGTGACAGATCGAGACTCTGTCTCAAAAAAAAAAAAAAAAAAGTGTGCTTTCAAAGTGGTTGCTGATGCCACTCCCAATGCCAGCATTGCTATGAAGGGAATCTTTTAAGAGGTTTTATTTTAATACCGAATCTCCCAGCTTAGGTCAGGATTTGAGTATAAACTCTAACTTAGACAATTTTGTATTTGACATTTCTTTAATTCTAGGGCAAAATCAACAGAATGGCATTTCCCAAAGCAATCTTTGACTAACTTTGAATTGTAATATTGGTGTAATGAACGTTGAGTTTGTTTTGATCAATGGTTACCATCCCCAGGCGGAAAGCCCTGGGTTCAAATGCATTATCCTACTTGCTCCCCACCTAAGTCACAGTAATGTCTATTTTCAGATGTGGTGCCAAAGCAGAAAGTGCAGTGAGGGGCAAGACACTAGCCTGGGAATCAAATTATTTGGGAAAACATTGAATGAAAGGTAAGGTTAAGCTGCTTTTCTTTGCTGAAGGACTTCTCAGAGCCTTAAACACACTCGTGGACTTGCAGCCAAGAAGTTTTGGCTCTTCAAGAGTAGAATGCAGAGTGCACAGTTACCAAATGTAGCCGACCCCAGAGCCGGTCGTAGGAGAAACCCTGACCTTTGTGTTGGCTACAACACTTTGGTATTGTTTGGGTGCCAACAGCCAACCATTCCCCACGATTCCCCGTGGTGACACTCAGACACTTGGAGCAGGTGAACCTACCGCCACTTCATCAGCTAAGATGCTGCCTTCCCAGTTCCTCATCTGTGGGCGCCACCCATGTCCTCCTAGAGTGGCATGTGTCAGTGTCCTGGGGCCGCCGTGACAAAGGACCACAAGTTGGGGGCTTTCAACACAGCAATTCATCCTGTCACAGTTCTGGGACGAGAAGCCCAAGATCAAGGTGTTTGCAGCCACGCTCCCTCTGGAGCCGTGATTGGGTCCTTCCTCCCATCAACCAGCAGCTGCTGGCTCCAAGCACTCCCTGGCGTTGGTGGCCGCCTCCGTCCAACCCCCGCCTCCATCTTCACGTGGCCATCTCCCCCGATGAGTCTCTGTATGTCCCTTCTTGTCTTATGAGGACACCAGTCCTTGGGTTTAGGGTCCACCCTCCCCCACTATGATTTCATCTTAATGAATCCCATCTGCGAAGACCCTCTTTCCATATAGGGTCACATTCACAGATTCAGACGGCTCATCCTGGAACTCAGCTTTCGGTGGGACACAGCTGAGCCCACAACAGGCCCCTTCTTATATTAGGGCTCCCATTGGTCAGGGCCCTGGCAAGAAGCAGTGGGAGCACAGAAGCCTTTCACAGGAGCATTCAGTGGGGGACTGTTCACAGAGGGACAGCAGGGCTGTGGGAGCCAGTGGCAGCTGAGCCTCCCAGGGACCCAGCAAGAGCGGGGCTTGAGGGTCCTGCTGTTTGGATGGAGCAGTGGGTGGAGCAGAGGAGGTAGGCTGACACACAATGTTGCCACCAGACCGCACTGCAAGGAGAGACCGAGGGGATGCCACTGCAGCCCCTCCACCTCCCCCACGGACCTCCTGCCCCCTGTCTCTGGGTCCACTTGGCCCTCAGAGGCCAGTGCACCTCAGCAGTCAGCTTCCCAGGCATAGTGCACACAGAGGCAGACAATGCTTCTGCAGGGATAAGAACAACCAGCACGTCTCACGGTCCTCAGGCTCAGGATCTCTCCCTGGGAGTGCTCAGAATTCAAGCTCTAAAGCAGAGTAGCTGGGATTACAGGTGCGCACCACCAGGCCCAGCTAATTTTTGTGTTTTTAGTAGAGACGGGGTTTCACCATGTTGGTCAGGCTGGTCTGAAACTCCTGACCTTGTGATCTGCCTGCGTCGGCCTCCCAAAGTGCTGGGATTACACAAGTGAGCCACCACGCCCGGCCAGTACATCTCTTTCACATTCACCATTTATAATGTAATGAGTCTTTATTAACCAGGCACAGGTAACCAGGTATTTGGTTGGTGCACAAGTAATTTTTGCCAACCTAATAAAATATGATGGATGCTTGGATGGAGGACAACTCCTGCATTTCCCACATGGTCTGAAATTTCCATTTTGGTCACAGGACTGACTGACAAAGGTCAACATTTCTGTTTCAAGGCAAAGACTGTTGTCTCATGCCCTAGCTCCAGCCCTGGGCCAGCAGAGAGTTGGGTAGATAACTGTATTAGTCCTTGCTCGCATTGCTATAAAGAACCACCTGCGGCCAGGCGCGGTGGCTCAAGCCTGTAATCCCAGCACTTTGGGAGGCCGAGACAGGCGGATCATGAGGTCAGGAGATCGAGACCATCCTG
>NW_012114433.1:1113535-1115874 GCF_000951035.1 Colobus angolensis palliatus
AACAGAAAGGGGGAATCCACCTCCATGATCCAATCATCTCCTTCCAGGCCCCTCCTCCAACACTGGGGATGACAATTCAACATGAGATGTGGGCGGGGACACAGATCCAAAGCATAGCAACAGTGCTAAGCCCCGCCTCCTACCTGGCGAGACCCCTCCCCCTGGCAGAGGACCATGCCTTCCTCCCTCCACGTTCTCAGAAAAGAACCCATCATCGTCTTCATTTTAGGGGGTTTTTACAAATTAAATGTGTTTTGCCACAAGGGTTTCTGAACTTCACAGTTTTATTTTTTACTAGGAAATTTAAAAAGAAAAATTTCCCCTTGAAGAAATCTCACTTTTAAAAAGTTTTCTCCTTTCAATTTCTGATACTATTCATGTTCATTGTAGAACACATGGCAAATATAAATAAAAATAAAAAGGAGTAAAACCATCCCAAGTCCCACTACTGTTAAATATTTTTGCTAACATTTGTGTGCATTTCTTTCCACTCTTTCTTGATAAATACAGTACCTAAATATAAACAGACCCCCACATGACATAATTCAGGCAATATCATGCTGGGCCTAGAGTTTTGTTTCTTGCTTTAGGGCTCTAGTTCTAAAAACATGCACTGCTGCCGGGCCTGTGCTGATTGCTTCTGCGGTGTGTTCTGTGGCATGGGTATAGATCGAGGTGCTCCCCATGGTTGCCATGATCACGCCGGGAAGGTTGTTGTGTTTATATGGGGTTCTGTGATGACGTGATCCTACTAAGAGAGGATAAAACGTGCTTATGCAGCTCCCACTGGGCTGGCCAAACGGTTTAAAAAAAAGTGCAGTGATTCCACGGGTTTCTCTGTTTTTGTTTTTTTAATTTCTGAAGGCTTTCATTCCACAAGCACTTATAGGGCTTACCTTGTATAATACTTCATACAATACTCACACTGTTCTAAGAACTTCAGAAATCATAAGTCATTTATTCCTTCTAACAACCCTATAAAATTGGGACTATTATTATCCCCATCTTACAGATGAAGAAAGCAAGTGATAAAGAAGTGGAATACTTTGGCTAGGGTCATCAAGGGAGGAAGTGGTGGAGATGAAATTCAAACCCAGGCATCCTGGTTCTAGATTCAGTCCTCATGGCTGCCATGTCTCATAACCGTCCACAACTCTCACTCTCCACCCAGGCATCCTGGTTCCAGAAGCAGTCTTCCCTCCACCATGTCTCAGAGCCTTCCAGGGACTGTCACCCTCCACCCAGGCATTGTGGCTCCAGAAGCAGTCCTCCTGTCTGCCGTATCTCAGAGGTTTCCAGGGGACTGTCAGTTTCCACCCAGGCATCCTGGTTCCAGAAGCGGTCCTCCCCTCTGCAGTATCTCAGAGCCTTCCCGGGGACGTCACTCTCTCTGTTCTTTCCCATGGTGAGTGAGAGGGCTTGCTCCCTGCGGTGGGTTTCTTTGAATGGCCTTGTCATGTTCCCACTGTGAGGACAAAATACTGAACTTATTTATTTAATATGGATATTTAATATGGATTCAAGTAAATGGCATCTATATCCACAGGAGTTTGTGTAAGTGCTAGCAAACATAAGTTCAAATGTTCATGTGTTACATTTAAATTTTATGAAAAATCATTTTGAAATAGTGTGGTTTCTTGCCATGAATCTGGCTGCCCCCGTGTCTGGAGTTTTATTCTGTTTGTCTGATCTTTTGACACCATCCTTTCTTTTCTCTAGGGAGGGAAAGAGTTGTCAACATATGATTTTACGTTTTTGTATTACACTGAAAAATAACTTTGGTGCCCATTACCCAGCTGCTGGCCAAGAACAGGTGAGCACCATACTGGAAGCTGGCTGGACACAGCTTGCTGGGCAGGGAGCCCAGGCTGTGAGCCGCAGCCTCTGTTCTGGTCTACGCTGCCTCTGTTTGATGGAGCAGTCACTTATACGTCTCAGTGGACAGAATCAAAGGGTGATCTGAATTTATTCCAGGCAATTTCTCCTTTTGTTTTTCTTAATTCATGAGTATGAATATTCTTTAATCAGGATTTTTTTATTGTGAGATATTTTTGGCGTTAGGAGGGCGCTTTCCTTCCCTTCCTCCTAGGAGTGCTGAGTGTTGGTGAACAGCTCCCTCTACGGAATGAAACTCCACAAAGTGCATCTGCAACTTTTCATAAAGGAAGGAGGAGGAGGCTGGTGCACACTCTGATAATAGTGGATAGTACTATATGCGAAGGTTCTCGTGGATAGTACTATATGCTACAAGGTTCTGATGGTATTCTATGCTAAGGTCCTCGTGGATGGTACTCTATGCTAAGGTTCTGATGGTACTATATGCTAAGGTTCTCGTGGAT
>NW_012114433.1:1117189-1119561 GCF_000951035.1 Colobus angolensis palliatus
CCTGGTCAACATGGTGGAACCCTGTCTGTACTAAAAACACAAAAATTAGCTGGGTGTGGTGGAGAGCACCTGTAATCCTAGCTACTCAGGAGGCTGAGGCATGAGAATCACTTAAACCCGGGAGGTGGAGCTTGCAGTGAACTGAGATCACACCACTGTACTCCAGCCTGGCGATAGAGCAAGACTCCATCTCTCAAAACAAAACAAAACAAAACAAAACAAAGCAAACAAACCAAAAAATGATGTATAATTCATAGGGGGAATTCAAGTGAACAAGGGAGTCTGCGATGCAGAGTGGGAGCAACCTGTGCTGTTCACGGCACCCCCAAGCCACGCTGCAATGAAGAGGAAGAGAGAGAGAAGCTTAACCATTCAACCCAGGAAGTACTTACTAAGCCCCTCTGACAGCAGGTGCAGTGGTCACCGGAGAACACTAAGGAATTAGACACAGTTCCTTTCTGCAAAGAATGAACACAGCAACTGCACAAATAACAAAATGCAAATGTGACTGCCTTGTGTGAGAAGTTCTGCCACGTGCCGGGAGTTCAGAGGAGGAAGAGACGTCTAATGCAGAGGGTCCCCGAGGGTGACCATTGGAGGCAGTGACATCCAAGGGGACTAGGGTCAGGATTTCAGCGGCAACTGGGAAAGGAGGGTCCCCAGAAACACAGGCCTGGAGGTGACAAACCCCAGAGCAGCCAGGCCTGGCTTGGCTGGAAGGTCAGGGACGCAGGAGCACACCAAGGGCAGAGGTCTTGAAAGCTGAGGTGCGTCCTCCCCGTGCTGACGAGCAGCCCCCACTGCCTAGCCTGGCCGTCAGCAATCTACGTTCTGTCTCTCTCTCTCTTCCTTTTTGTTCTGGACGTTTCATATAAATGGAATCATACAATATGCGGTCTCTAGAAGCACGAAGAGGGACTTTACCCAGAAACGAGGGAGTTCCCAGAAGGCTCCTGAAAGAAGTCAGACCCAAGGGGCAGGGTCAGTTGGACAGAGGGGCAGCAGCTGTCGTGCAGGGGCCTGGCCTGTGGCGGCCATGCTCCCCGGGATGGTGGGAGCTGTCGTGCAGGGGCCTGGCGGTCTGGCGGCTGAAGGAAGGTGTCAGCCACACACCCAGAGCATAGCGGGGCGTCAGGAGGATCTGAAACAGTGAGTGATCTCCTTGCGTCTTCTATTTAGGTGGCCACCCCGATCTGTAGACAATATTGAAGGGCCACAAAGGTGGACAAGGAAGGGAACGGGTCCCGAGGCTCCTTTTATTGCCCGTGACTCCCAGACATAAGCAAATTCCAGCACACGAGGCAGCCAGCTCGCCTTGCCCACTGCACAGCGTGGCCCAACCCGTTTCCTCTTTCCAGTTGCTTCAGCTCCACTTCCACTCAGAGCTTAAATATAATAGAAGAACGAGTTCTGTTTTTTTTTTTTTTTTTTTTGAGATGGAGTCTTGCTCTGTCGCCCAGGCTGGAGTGCAGTGGCACAATCTCAGCTCACTGCAAGCTCGGCCTCCCAGGTTCGCCATTCTCCTGCCTCAGCCTCCTGAGTAGCTGGGACTACAGGTGCCGCCATCGCGCCCAGCTAGTTTTTTGTATTTTTAGTAGAGACGGGGTTTTACCATGTTAGCCAGGATGGTCTCAATCTCCTGACCTCGTGATCTGCCCGCCTCGGCCTCCCAAAGTGCTGGGATTACAGGCATGAGCCACCACGCCCAGCCAAGAACGGGTTCTTAAGGTACAGTCTAGAATATTTACAATTAGCTAGCTAAAGATAGAAAATGAGACAATGTCATGATGTGTGGTTTGACACATAATAATAGAATGCTAGACTGTAACCTTGCTTTTTTCTGATTTACATTTATACTGCAGAAGCTGACAACATCTGGAATAAGTAAACATTACATTTTCTGTAATGAGATATCTAAAAGCCACATACTAAACCTTTTAGTTTTGTAACAAATGAAAGGCAGTAGAAACATCTTTGCATTCTGACATAAAGGAAACTTCGAATGCATCTAGGCATTGTTTAACCGAATTAATACGGAAATTTAATTTTGCCCCATGTAAACTTGCTCAGCTGTAAACAAACCATCATGGAGACTAGATCAAATAATAAAGCTCGTTGACTCCACACTAGAGTAAATAATGACATCAGAGTAAGTCACAGCCCTACAGATGTTAGACAAAAGGAAGGATTTTTAGGTCTTTATTGAGATGTAAATTACATACTGTAGGAGTCACCCATCTAAAGTCCACAACTGAATAGGTTACTATCTTCAGAGTGATGTAGCCATCAGCATGACTTAATGTTAGAGCATTTCCTTCACCCCAGGAAGAAACGCCATACCCATTAGCAGTCACACCCCAACCCCCACCCCA
>NW_012114433.1:1119831-1128465 GCF_000951035.1 Colobus angolensis palliatus
CACTCATCTCCTTTCTGTATCTATAGAATTCTCTGATTCTGGACGTTTCATCTAAATGGAATCATACAAGATGTGGCCTAAGAAAGATTATCTTTCATTGTAATATTAATAGCTTCATTCATTGTAATATTAATACCCACAATAAGAAATGTCTTATACTACAACTTAAATTGCTATTCCTAATGAGAAACATGGGGAAGAAGTCCCGTTAGGCATTGTCACAACGTCTAAACAAGGGTCTCTCAGAAACTTCTAACTCTGCTGTGTCTAGCATGGGAGTTCCTGCGTGCTGTTTAACGGAGACCTCCTCTACTTTGTCTAAACAAACCAGACTGTGCCCAGCCTAAAGTCTGATTAAGTGTCACCAATCTTAGAAGAAAAAAATTCAGGAAAATAGCTTGTGTTCTGACTAGCTTAAAATTTTTATTTGCTATTAATTTTAAGTAGTGTAGGAAGTTAAAATACAGAAGAGAGAGCTAAGAAAATGACTAAAATTGACTGAATATGTTGTCTTGAAACAACTGGTATACCCTTGAAATATGTCCTATTATTTATATAAAACCATCACATTCTCAATCCACCTGGACATACTGTTCATAAGTTTACAAAACAAAATGTTGAAAGGTGCCAAAGACGGCCAGGTGCGGTGGCTCACGCCTATAGTCCCAGCACTTTGGGAGGCTGAGGTGGGTGGATCACGAGGTCAGGAGATCAAGACCATCCTGGCTAACACAGTGAAACCCCATCTCTACTAAAAATACAAAAAATTAGCCGGCTGTGGTGGCGGGTGCCTGTAGTTCCAGCTACTTGGGAGGCTGAGGCAGGAGAATGGCGTGAACCCGGGAGGTGGAGCTTGCGGTGAGCCGAGATCGTGCCACTGCTCTCCAGCATGGGGACAGAGCAAGATTCCGTCTCAAAAAAAAAAAAAAAAAAGAAGGTACCGAAGACAAAATAAATTATTTCAGTTAATTGAAAAGAGCCAAAAGTCAACAAACAATAAAAGGAAGGTTAAAATGTTGTCTTTACTGAAAATTCATTTTTGGTTATTGACAATTCATCAGTAATATTTATAAATGTGCATATTCCATACAAATGTGTAAGATAAAATTTTTGAATAAACATTTTAAATAGAAGACTAAGTTTATTTTCTATTAGGAACTTTCATATCCTTTAAGAGGAATAAAAATGGCTATGTTTATTATTAAAAGTACACGTACGTATAGAAAAGGAGAGGAGAGAGGGCAGGACTTGCAACAGTGCTGCCAGTGGCCATCTCTGGGCAAAAGAAATGTGGACAGTTTTCATTTCAATCTTTTTACTTCCTCAAAGTTTAAAAAGCTCTATAATGAATATATATTACTCTTGTGCAAGAAAGAATTGTTTTTTTTTTCAGAAAAACACTAACAAGCGCTTTTTTTGTCTTTCCTCAAATTTTGTGCGTCTTTCTCGTCGACAATGGATGGTTGGTTTTCAGAGATGAATTTTTCATGCTAGTAACAAGTTTTCTGGAGCTTTTTGAGATTAAGTTCACGACATTGCTGTAAGTCATGTTTGGAACCACTTTCTGCCCTTCCAGTTGTTGTAGAAAGCAAATCGCCACCCATGGCCCTTTTCTGCTGCCGGCTCCCCGACCACAGGATGCAGAGAAGGATGGGGTGCGTCTGTGCCCAGGCATGTGTGATACCTCGCCACGTGGAAGGACAGCCAGCTGGAGGCACAGGACATGCCTGAACTGTGCTGCAAACTAGAAGACACAAAAAATCTGGGTTTTTATTCCAGAAAATGGTCACGGACATGTGTAATCAAGACCTGTGTTTCTCTGTCCATTGTAGAAAGAGATCCAATCCTCTTAGTCTCAACTTAAACTAAGATTTTCACAATATCAAATTTTCATGGAAACTGCCTTCAGCATAATAAGTACAAGTAATTTATCTGATAAAAGAACGTCAACAGCAAGTACAGTATAATTTGTGTGGTGACAAATCGTCCCCATCCTTCCCAGGAAGAAAGACACACTGCTGTGTGTGGAATGAATCGGGGGCAAGGTCAAGTAGAAGCACTTGTGTTTAATATGCAGCTTCCAGAAACATCACTCTATCCTTTCAGAGGATAGATGCAAATTATAGCTAATAAAGTTATTATAAATAATTGCTGCTTCTCCTCTCTTGCATATTCAGTGAGTTTGGAATGGGAGGAGAGGCAGTTATGAATGAGACACCTATAAATGATGAATTAGGAGACATCCGATGTGGCACTTGTCATTGTCACTGAATTCAGAGAGGTATTTTCATGAAATCTGAGGTCAAATTGACTGAGAGATTTTGCCAGCCAGGGTGAGAAGTACAAGGTTGAGAATGTCTGTAAGATGCTCACACAGCACCTGCGGATATCTTGGGGAATGACACAGGAGAGGAAAAGGAGCAGGTGTTAATTTTTCACATAATAAGGGCTGGAACAAATAACAGACATGAGTACTATGAAGGGGAAAATTAGTCACCCTGTAGTATTATGGGCACAAATATCTCACAATGAGGTGGGATGACAATGTCTGTGGAGACCCTAACCTGTGTCAGGTCCTGAGCCAGGTGGGGAAGTCAGGAATTCAATTCCAGCAGCTTCTGCTGATAATCAAGACACAACGCCAACAGGAAGCAAGTGACAGAGGCCCGCCCGGTGCTGTGGGGGGAAGAAGGGGTCCACCCAGCATCAGACACACGAGTGGCAGGCAGCCCTCTTCCAGGAAGAGTGCCCGGCCTGTGCCTTGAAACCAACAGCCAGGCTCAGCAGGAGACCCAGTGCAGACAGAGCCTGAGTGGAGGCTGCACGGGAGCTGGGGCAGGTGACAAGCAGTTTCCCAGAGTGCAACCAGAGTCAGTCTCAGCTGCAGGGAGGGCAGCCACGAGGGGAGGACCCATGAAGGAGCAGAAACTGGGGGGGCAGCAGCGCTCAGCCCACTGGAGACAGCATGAGAAGGGGCGAAAGGGGCCGGGTCCAGCACATGGCTTGCGCTGTGGGCTGGAGGGAGTAGGGCAGCACGGCCTCTGCTGAGTCAGGCACAGACCCAGGGAGGGGTCAGACGGGACTTACAATTTGGCCCGCAGCCAGCGAGCCAGGGACCGGACTCACATCCAGGTGTCTGCAGCAGTCAGACTGTTGGAGTGGTGATCACCAGCTGGGGCAGGAGGGCACGGAGTGTTGCCCAGTGGGTAGAGGGTTTCAGATTTGCAAGACCACAGAGAGAGAGCTGCTGCACAACAGTGTGAGTGGAGTCGATACCACTGCAGTGCACACTTAGCAAGAGTTGAGAAGGTACATTGCATGCGGTGTGTTTCTGACCCCACATACCCTAAGCGAGATACAAGCCCACGTCGACCTCCAAGTCCTTGCTCTTTCATGGCAGCCCCTAGCACGGTGATTGAGACCCAGCTCCTGCCTGTGGGGCCTCACGGGCCTCTGCCGTCAATCAAGTGGTAAGATTTCTCAGAACCGCACAAGCTGGAATCTGACCTGTTACTCTTTGACACTGTTTAATATAATGTTTTAGAAACGTTTGCCGCTTTTTATATAAGTGCTTATGAAAATCACATAGAGACTGTTAACTAAGTAGATCTCAGGTACACACATCATTTGCAGCAAGCTAAAAATGACCAAGCATGGGCCACGTAGCTGCTAAGCCTGTTCTGTTTTCCGACCTCCTAAGAGAGTCCCTCTAGGCTTTGCCTTCCCGGCTTCCAGGCTGACCACAAATTCATGTGTTCCTGGCATTTGCCTCATCTGTTAACTCCAGCTACGGGAGAGACTTGGCACTCTTGGAGCAAAAACATCCAGAAGTAGCTCAAATCCATTGGAAGGTTTTCTAGGAGAATGGGAGGTGCTGGTGTCACAGAGCACCCAAACTCCCAAGAAGAAGATGAAGACTTGGGGAGTCCCTGGAGGCGATGGGCGTGCACCACAGTGGGGCTCTCTGCTGTGGTGAGGCTCCCGCCTGTATCTAACAGCGGGAGGTCATCGGCAGGTGAGTTGCTGCGCTGGTGAAGAGAACGCTGGAAGAAGTGGGAATTGTGCCATGCTGAGGGGCACCATCTTTGTAAGAGGTCAGGACCAAAGTGGGTCAGAACTCCGTTCCTACAGTGTACATTGCATCTCTTTCTGGCAGGACTTGCTGTCTTAGTTTTTGTTTGTGGTTTGGTTTTGTTTTTCGGCCTAGAAGTTGGTGAGTGATGCTATTTGACTCCAGCAGGAAGTCCCAGGTGCTGTCACCACAGTGGGCACCCAGCAGCCCCAGGCTGCTGACTGCAAGAGTCACTGCTACCGCTGCTGTTTGTGGCACCCTGCCATGTGACCGTGATCTTCTGTGTCACATGACACAGGTTTTTTGTCTTTTCTCACATTTCATGCCTGTTTTTCATTGACAGTAGATGGTTGGTTTTCAGAGATGAATTTGTCAGGTAACAAATTTTCTGACGATTTTGAGATTAAGTTCATAACATTGCTGAAAGTAATGTTTGAAATCACTTTCTGCCCTTCCAGTTGACGTAGAAAGCAAATCACCACCCGTGGCCCTTCTCTGCTGCCGGCTCCCCCACCACAGGCTGCAGAGCAGGCCAGAGGTACATCTGTGCCCAGGTGTGCACAATCAAGCATACACTTCAAGGTGTTCCTTGAAACAGTCAGGAGAAGTCCTTTATGCCTCCCGGGTTTTCTTGACTGTTTCAAGGTCCACCTTAGAGGGGGATGTACTGCCCAAGTTGGCCAAGATGCAATGGCCAGCCTTGATGGTTTCGGCTGTGGGTTTTTGAACTGGGCCACACTAAATCCCAGCCGGTGCTGAAAGACACTCAGGCATCCCCACAGACTTTCATCAGGCCCCCCAGGGCAGCCCCCAGCCCTTCCACATCCATTGGTCAGCCGTGGTCTGCAAGTGCTCCGGAGGGCAGGCAGCAGTCACGGCTGCATTTGTGCCCCTTGGGACATCATGCTGGCCTTGGGCAGAGCCTCCGGGAGAAAGGGCTCACCAGGGCGCAGTCTTCAGTGGCGTTGCATTTCCTCAGAGCCCAGGGCAAGGCCGCTCCAGACGCAGCCCTGCTCAGCACGGCTCCCGAGTCTGACGCTGGCCCTAGAAAGGAAGACACGTCAGCCACGAGGACCTGGCTCTGTCTGTCCAGCTCCAGGTAGTTTCACTGCCAGAAGCAAAAGCCCTCACTTTAGATTTTGGCCGATGGTCCCTCTGCCCTCTTCAGAGCTTAGACGTGGGTTGGATGAGGGTGGGCTGTGGGCATGTCACAGATCCACCGGGCCAGACTCTGAGCAGCCGCCCTCCGAGAACCAAGCCCCCCTTTCTGGGCTAAGTGCATGCTGATGATTTCATTAGCTTCTTGTCCTAGGAGCCCCTCAGGTCTATGTTTTTGTAACAGCTTTTTTGAAATGTCACTCAAATGCCATAGCGTTCACACATTTAATGTGTACAATTCGGTAGAGTTTTTAAGATTACTATTAATTTTTTGAGACAGAGTCTCTCTCTGTTGCCAAGGCTGGAGTGCAGTGGCATGATCAGAGCTCACTGCAGCACCAACCTCCCAGGCTCAAGTGATCCTCCTGCCTCAGCCACCCAAGTAGCCAGGACTACAGGCACACGTCACCATATCCAGCTAATTTACTTTTGTTTTTTGTAGAGACAGGGTCTTGTTATGTTGTCCAGGCTGGCCTCAAACTCCTGGCTTCAAGTGAGCCTTCCGCCTCAGCCTCCAAAAGTGCTGGGATTCCAGGCATGAGCTACCATGCTGGGCCACAGTTCCGCAGTATAGCACATTTTAGTATTTTCATCACCACACCTAACTTGAGAACATTGCATCACCCCAAAAGGAAACCCATGCCCTTAAGCTGTCACCCTCACACATCCGCGGCCCCACACAGTCATTGATCTGCCTCTCTCTCTGTCTGTGGACTTTCCTATTCCGGATCACATAAGACCTGGCCTTCTGTGACTGTCTCCCTTCACTAAGCGTGTTCTCAAGGCTCATCCACAATGCAACCTGTGTCAGCACGTCGTGTTACCATATAGTATTTCATTTTATCACAATTAGTTTATTCTTTCATGAGTTAAGTAGGAATCTGGGTTACTTCCACCTCTTAACTATCATGAATAGTGTGGCTATGAACATTTGTACACAAGCCTTTGGAAAGTTTTCATTTCTTGGAAGTTACATGGAATGCATGGAGCTGCTGGGTGAGATGGCTGCTCCCTGCTTCATCTCTTGAGGAATTGCTGCCTGGTTTTCCACAGCAGCTGCACCATTTCCCTCTGTTCTCTTGTAAAGCAGCTTCTTGTGGTCTCTTCTACCAGTATTGTAGAAATGTCCAGGCATGTTGAAGTCCCACTAAAGCTGAAACCGCAGATGTTGCTTTAATTATACTCACACAAGCTGGGCGTGGGGGCTGGCACTATGCCAGCTACTCAGGAGACTCAGGCAGAAGGATCACTTGAGCCCAGGAGGTAGGGGCCGCAGTGAGCCGTGGTTGTACCACTGCACTCCAGCCTGGGCAACAGAGCAAGACCCTGTCTCAAAAAATAATAAAAAAATAAATAAAACAGAACACCTAAGTGAGAGAATCAAAGAGTCTGCCTTAAAAAAAATTTATACTAGGCTGGGCGTGGTGGCTCATGCCTGTAATCCCAGCACTTTGGGAGGCCGAGGCAGGCGGATCACAAGGTCAGGAGATCGAGACCATCATGGCTAACACAGTGAAATGCTGTCTCTACTAAAAATATAAAAAATTAGCCAGGCGTGGTGGTGGGCGCCTGTAGTCCCAGGAGAATGGCGTGAACCCAGGAGGTGGAGCTTGCAATGAGCTGAGATCGCGCCACTGCACTACAGCCTGGGCGACAGAGCAAGACTCCATCTCAAAAAAAAAAAACAAAAAACATTTATATTAGGGGCCAGGTGTGGTTGCTTAGCCTGTAATCCCAGAACTTTGGGGGGGCCGAGGTGGGCAGATCACAAGGTCAGGAGTTCAAGACCAGCCTGGCCAACCTGGTGAAACCCCGTCTCTACTAAAAATACAAAAATTAGCCAGGCGTGGTGGTGCATGCCTGTAATCCCAGCTACCCAGGAAGCTGAGGCAGAAGAATCACTTGAACCCAGGAGGTGGAGGTTGCAGTGAGCTGAGATTGTGCCACTGCACTCCAGCCTGGGCAACAGAGTGAGACTCTATCTAAAAATATATATATATATGTGTGTGTGTGTATATATATATATGTGTATATATATATACTAACACATGGTATTTTTGTTCTCACTGTCAGGTGTTGAGGGTGAGGAGATGGTGTCATTGTCAGGTGTTGAGTGATGGTGAGGAGATGGTGTTGTCACTGTCAGTAGTTGAGTGAGGGTGAGGTGATGCTGTTGTCACTGTCAGGTGTTGAGTGAGAGTGAGGAGATGGTCTCACTGTCAGTTGTTAAGTGAGGGTGTAGAGATGTTGTCACTGTCAGTTGTTGAGTGAGGCTGAGGAGATGGTGTTGTCACTGTCAGTTCTTGAGTGAGGGTAAGGAGATGCTATTCACTGTCAGGTGTTGAGTGAGGGTGAAGAGATGGTGTCACTGTCAGTTGCTGAGGGTGAGAAGATGCTGTTGTCACTGTCAGGTGTTGAGTGAGGTTGAGGAGATGGTGTTACAGTGCCAGTGCTGTGAGAAATGAGATGGTGTTATCAACATCAGTTGTTGAATGTAGGTGAGAGATGGTGTGAACAGTGTCAGCGGCTGAGGGTGAGGTAGAGAAATAATGGGTGAAGTCCCTTGTCAATTGGGAGGCTATTGGTGTCTTTTGAAAACAGTTAGTGTCTGTGGAGTGGCGTGTATTCAAGCTACATGAAAAGCAGCTGAGAAGCAAACTGGTAATCAGAAAGTGGCAGCAACAAATTAAGAATATTCATATTCACAGGCGGGGTGCGGTGGCTCACGCCTGTAATCCCATCACTTTGGGAGGCCAAGGCGGGTGGATCACGAGGCCAGGAGATGGAGACCATCCTGACTAACACGGTGAACTCTGTCTCTACTAAAAATACAAAAGCTAGCCAGGCGCGGCGCCTGTAGCCCCAGCTACTCGGGAGGCTGAGGCAGGAGAATGGCGTCAACCCGAGAGGCGGAGCTTGCAGTGAGTCGAGATCGCGCCACTGCACTCCAGCCTGGGAGACAGAGCGAGACTCTGTCTCAAAAAAAAAATTAATATTCATAATGACCATTTTTTATAATGAAAAAGTAATACATGCAGATGGGGGAGGATCACCTGAACCTTGAGAGGTAGAAGCTGTAGTGAGCCGTGATCAAAACACTGCACTCCTGCCTGGGTGACGGAGACCCCATCTCCAAAACACAGAAAAGAAAAGCATTTATAAGTTCATGTTGAACAGTGTTTCAAACACATAGTATGTCACGAAAATGGAATATCAGAAAAACACTGGTTAAAAAAACACAAAGTGGCCGGGCGCGGTGGCTCAAGCCTGTAATCCCAGCACTTTGGGAGGCCGAGACGGGCGGATCATGAGGTCAGCAGATCGAGACCATCCTGGCTAACACGGTGAAACCCCGTCTCTACTAAAAAAATACAAAAACTAGCCGGGCGAGGTGGCAGGCGCCT
>NW_012114433.1:1128515-1146045 GCF_000951035.1 Colobus angolensis palliatus
CACAAAGTGAATAAACCAGAAACAGAAACAGGCGAGGTGAGTGGTGCTTCAGCTTGCTGGCTTCCAGGGGCAGTGGGTGATGGAGGTGGAAGGGGGCTGTCCTCGGGACAGGAAATGAAACAAACCCAACCAAAGGTGTATACTCGTTTATTCAATATCGTTTTTCTTTCTTGTGTAGATTGAGGGTGTAAACCTCGTTTCTGACAGTCGCCTACAGGACTTGTCAGCAGGCCGTGGGCCTAGAGGTAGGGGATGTGGACTCAAGCTAAAGACCAAGAGGAAAGGAGGAAAGCAGCAGTGAGGAAGCAGGGCAAGAACATCTCGGAAATTCAGCCCAGCGCGGTGGGCGCGCCTGGGGTCGCGCCGCTTTGGGGACCAAGGCCACGGAGCACGACCCTGCCTGTGAACGCACAGACACCAGCGGTTCCAAGGGCGCGGGCATGAAGCGCGCACCGAAGGCAGGCTGGAGAAGCGCGGAACGGCAGCAAGAAGCGTACTACTCCCGGCAGCGCAGGCTCGGGGCCAATCAGGAGACCGCGCGCGCCCACGCATGTGCCCGGCAGAACTTCCAGGAGACGGCTGCGAGGTCCTTCCACCCGCGGACCAGAGCGCGCCTGGCCGAACCATGACCCACGTGCGATGCCTCCCGCGCTACCAGAAGACCAGCCCGCGGCGTACGCAAGCCCCGCCCCGCCGATCGGTGGCGTCATCGGGCCCGTCACGCGGCGGGGGCGGGGCCTCAGAACGCGACGCCTCTCGCCCCAGGCTTAGCCGCTCGTGACGTCATCGCCCGGATTCCACCGCCTCCCGCGCCGCTCTTTTGCCACCTGGGGCACGTCATCGTGCGCCGACGCCCAAAGGAGGGCGGGCCTAGCGGCGCCACGCCTCCCGCGTCGCGTCGCCGCCGCTCTTGACGTCATCGGACCTCGCCGCTTGGCGGAGGCGGGGAAGGCCCGCGGGCGGTGCCTCAGCCGGGGTTGGCGCTGAGGGGAGAGGGCGGGGAAAAGGTGGCGAATTGAGGGGGAAGCGGGAGGGGCGGGAAAGGGGCGGCCGGAACATGGCGGACCAAATCCCGCTCTACCCGGTGCGTAGCGCCGCGGCGGCCGCAGCCAACCGCAAACGCGCGGCCTACTACAGCGCCGCAGGGCCCGGGCCGGGAGCCGACCGGCACAGCAGGTAACCGAGGCGGGACCGGCGCCCGTCCCCCGCAGGCGCGCCCCGGGGGCCCCAGTCCAGCGCAGGAACCCGGAGCCGGGCGGGTCTGGGGTCCTACCGGCGCGCCCTATCTGTGCGCCGGGAGTCGGGAGTCGGGAGTCTTGGGCGTTCTGGGCGCGCCGCAGCTGTGGCGTCCGCTGTGGTGAGGGCCGCGGACAACTGCCGGAGCGAGCGTCTGCATCCCGGGACGCCTGGGCCGAGCGCAGGAGCCAGAACGGGAGCGCAGAACCGCGGTCCTGTGTTGAGGGGTGGCTGCTCTCCTAAAGTAAACGGGGATCAAAAGTCCTGATTTATGGGATAATTCAGAGTCTCCGAAACTTGTTTGTATAGTCGTATGAATTGTGAAGGTGACACATGCAACTTTTAATTATATTGTTAAAAACACACTGCTTATTGAAATGACTTCTGTTCGACATTTCGGTATCTTTGCTAGGCGCACTTTTTACTTAAACACATATATACAAAGTGCTTTTTGTCAACACGTAATTTTGCCTTTAGGAAAGGGAAATGGAGTATTGAGAACGGTTGACTTGTTTAGTGGGGCCACAGGTTAGCGGTAGAATTAGTGTACAGACCTTTCATACCGGAGATTAGATTTAACTCATATTTAACTTATTTCTCATTCAAAGAAAAGAAGGAAAATTTAAAAAACAAGTATTGCTTCTTACAGTTTTTGAAGTTTTATTCCAGAGGAATTGTAGAATTTCACACAATGTGTAGTTGCTTCAGAATTTGAGTTTTTGAACAATTTTTGGTTTCGGCCATTTGAGAGACTAACATACAGCTCAGAGTACGTATCGGAATGTTATAACGCTGATTTGTGTGTTGATTTACCCACTAGCTGTTTGCTCTTGGGTAACTTAAACTCAAAGCCATGCTTTCCTCATCTGTAAAGTGCTGGATAATATTTTTTCTTACGGGATTATTGGAGATTACAGTAGAACATGTGTAAGGTGCCCTTTTTTCAGTACTTGGTTGAAAGTGGGTTCTCTGGAACTACTATTTCTCCTTTCCTCCTTGGTGTTACCTATAGCAGTAATTATGTTCATTATTTTAGGAGTTCATTAATTGGAAGTGTGCCACCTGTTTCAGAATAGGTTTCCGTCACAGATTGAATCCGTTTTTGCCTCATGTACTTTGAAGCACTGTCATGTGATGCACACACATTCAAGATTTTTTGTCTTCTCGGTGGATTGTTCCTTTCATTGT
This sequence comes from Colobus angolensis palliatus, assembly GCF_000951035.1. Taxonomy (NCBI): domain Eukaryota; kingdom Metazoa; phylum Chordata; class Mammalia; order Primates; family Cercopithecidae; genus Colobus; species Colobus angolensis. Next base: position 1,130,940 of record NW_012114433.1, read on the forward strand.
TAATGTTCCTCTGTGTCTGGTAATTTTCTTTGCTCTGAAATCTTCTTTGTTAGATATTGATGTCGCCATTTATGCTTTTTTTGGATTAATGTTTGCACGGTATTAGCTTTCAACTTACCTATGTTGAATTTGAAGTGAGTTTCTTGTTGGATCTTATGATCCTATTTTTTATTGACTATGCCATTCTCTTTTGATTGGCATATTTACACCATTTACATTTACAGTAATATTGATATGTTAGAATATAAGTGTGCTATTTATTATCTGTGTTCTGTTTCTTCTGATTCTCATTGCTGTTTTTTTTTTTTTTTTTTTGCCACTTTTTGGGTTACTTGGACACTTTTGGTATCCGTATAGTGTGTTTGAGATTAGGTGTTTGTATAGTTTTCACAGTGCTTGATCTGGGTATTACAGTGTACATATGTGACTTATCACCATGGTGTATTGCTGTATTTCACCACTTCCAGTCAAGTGTGGAAACCCTTCTTTCAGTCAGGTCCTCACTTTAAATATCATGTCCTGGGTATCAGATGGTGTTACAGATGGTTGACACAGTTTTTGTGTCAGTCATCAAATATGGTTTGTAAAACTCATGATGATAAGGATACTGTATTGCACATACCACGTGCCCGTATTTCCCCTTTTTCTATTGTTCTTCCTTTTTTTTTTTTTTTTTGAGACAGAATCTTGCTCTTTTGTCCTGGCTGGAGTTAGTGATGTGATCATAGCTCATTACAGCCTTGACCTGTTGGGCCCAGGCAATCCAGCCATGTAGCTGGGACTACAGGCACATACCACCATGCCTGGCTAATTACAAACAATTTTTTTAAGAGACAGGATCTTGCTATATTGCCCAGCTGGTCTCAAGTGATCCTCCTGTGTCATCCTCCCAGAGTGTTACGATTAAGGCGTGAGCCATGGCTGCTAGCCTGCCATTCTTTTCTTAGCACTTGAAAAATCTTCTGCCGCTTCCTTCTTGCGTCCGTGGTTTCTGATTAGGATGCTGCTGTCACTCAGATTGATGTTCCCCTGTAGATAATGTGTCATTTCTCTCTGGCTGCTTTCAAGTTTTTACTTTGTCTAGTTGTCAGAAGTTTAATTATGATGTGTCTTGTCATGGATTTTATGTTTGGTTTTTTTGGTTTGTTTTTTTTTTTTTTGGTCTTCGACTAAATTTAGGAGATTTGTAGCCATTATTTCTTCAACTACTCTTTGTTGTTGTTGAAATAATGGAGAGTTGCTCCCACTCTCTTCTCTCCATTTGAATTTCCAGTGTTAAGAAAGTTGGATCTTATGTTGGTGTTTCATAATTCCCTTAGGCTTTTTCCTTGTTTCTTTTCTCTGTGTTGTTCAGATTGTGTACATTCTATTAATCTGTTCTCAAGTTCCCTAATTCTTTACTCTGTTATCTCCACTCTATTCTGTGAATGTTTTGGCTCTTGGTTTGACAGATGGTTTTCGATTGTCTCTTGGGTATTTTGTATATTAGGAGAATTTGGGTTCTATTTATATCTTTTATTTTGGCGTGCAGCCACCCTGTTTAGATTCAGCACATAGGTCCTGGACTACATTTGTGGCCTGTGGTTCTAAATGGCATTTTAATTCTCAGAGCCTTTGTGCTGTGGTCTTTGGTCTGCTTGTTTTATGTGGTATCACTGGGGCTCTTCCTGGTCTCTGTTGGTGCTGCGTGAGAGCGAAAGGTGGATTTTCCTAGGCCTGGTTTCTCTTGTTAAAAGATGGAAGTGTCAGACCCATGGGGATGAAGAGGCTTCTTTGGCTGGGCCCTGGCTGTGGCTGTATCCCATCCATATGGACCGAGTGGCTGCCCTGGTGTCTCTGGGTTGGAGAAGAGGAGTGTTAGCACCAGTGTGGCAAAAGGGTTCCTGTGGCACAGTCCCTCTTGCTGGTGACACCTTGATGCTCTGATGTCTTGGAGCAAGATCTTAGGTTATGGATAAAAAGGTTTTCTGGACTGGGCTCTTTATATGGTAGGGTTGCACCTGTTGGTGCTGCCTGGCTCTCCCTAATGAGAGAGAGGAGTCTCAGGCATGAGAGACACAGAGCCTTGTTGGGCCAGCAGCTTGTAGTGTCAAGTTCCCCTTACTGCTCCTGCCCAGATGCCCCAGTATCCTTTGATGGGAGAGGGGAGTCTCAGGCTCCAATATCCCTTGGTGGGAGAGGGGAGTCTCAGGCCCCAGTATCCCTTGCTGGGAGAGGGGAGTCTCAGTAAGTCACTGCTGCCTTCTTACCTTCTTTCAGAACTCTCCTTTGATTGGCTCTTGCTTAATTACCAGGGTTTATAGTTGGACTTACTGGGGAGGAGCAGAGAAATGGGTCTATGGCATTTTGTCTGGACCATAGTTGTGCTTCTACATTATTTTCTGAAGTTGGGTTTTATTTTATCGTGGTAACATATGCATAGTTTAAAAAGTTAAGTGATGCTTTTGCAAGGCGTACAGTAAGATATTGTGACTCTACCTGTACGTTGGTAAGTATTATTTGGCTCTTGAAAAGAACATTTAAGGTCGGGCGCGGTGGCTCAAGCCTGTAATCCCAGCACTTTGGGAGGCCGAGACGGGCGGATCACGAGGTCAGGAGATCGAGACCATCCTGGCTGACATGGTGAAACCCCATCTCTACTAAAAATACAAAAAAAAAAAAAAAAAGCCGGGCGAGGTGGCGGGCACCTGTAGTCCCAGCTACTCGGGAGGCTGAGGCAGGAGAATGGCGGGAACCCGGGAGGCGGAGCTTGTAGTGAGCTGAGATCGCGCCACTGAACTCCAGCCTGGGCGACAGAGCGAGACTCCGTCTCAAAAAAAAAAAAAAAAAAAGAAAAGAAAAGAAAAGAACATTTATTTTGCTGTTGTTAGGCGGAGTGTTCTGAAATGTTGTTTATTTCCTTTTAGTTAATGGTCCTGTTGAGTTCGTCTTTCCTTGTAGCTTTGTTTATTCTCTTTTTTTCTTTTTTTTGACATGGTCTCAATCTGTTACCCGGGCTAGAGTGCAGTGGCATGATGATGGCTCAATACAGCCTCGACCATTTGGGCTCAAGCCATCCTCCTGCTTCAGCCTCCAGAGTAGCTGGGATTGTAGGCACACGCCAACATGCCCACCTGATTAGAAAAGTTTTTTTTTGTAGAAATGGGGTTCCACTGGACTTGAACTCCTGGGCTCAGTGATCGCCTTCTATCGGCCTTCCAAAGTGCTGGGATTACAAGCGTGAGCCAGTGCACCCTGCCTCTTTTTAGAGTTTTATCAATTTTTGTTTGACATATTTTGTAGGTCTATTGTTTGGTGCATACACGTTTGAGATTCCTGTGTGTTTTGATGGATTGACACTTTTATCATTATGTAGTTCACCTGTGTGTCTCTGGTAATTTTTCTGCTCTGAAATCTACTTTATCTGACACTAATATAGCCACCTCTGCTTTCCTTCAATTAATGTTTGCATGGTATGTAATTTTCCATCCTTTCACTCTCAGGTAACTTATATTTGAAGTGAGTTTCTGGTAGTTGTCATACGGTTGGTTCTTTTTTTACCCACTGCCATTGTCTGTCTTTTGATTGATGTATTTAGAGGGTTTATGTTCAGCATAATGTTTGATAATGCCATTTTATTTTTTGCTTCTGTTTTTGTTTCTCTGTTTTCTTTTTCCTGCCTTATGGGTTATGCTTCAACATTTTTTAGAATTCTGGTTTATCTATAGTGTTCTTCAGTGTATTTCTTTTTATAGATATTACTTAGTGGTAGCTCTAGGAATTACGTATACATAACTCATTGCAGTGTACTGTTGGTATTTTAACAGTTGTTGGGTGAAGTGTAAGAGCTTCGCCTCTTTAAATCCCTTTATCCTCCCGTTGGTAATATAATACTCATATAAAAGTATATGTAGATTTTACATACTTAAAAGTATATAAATATTTCCCTTATATACAATTAGTACCCCATATCAGACAGTGTTATAATTTTTGCTTTATCTCTCTAACAATCTAGAATATTCAAGAGGCAAAGGAAAGCCTATGATATTGACCTACCCTTTTTGCCCTTTCTGTTTTCTTATTTCCTGATAGTTCACAATTTCTCATTTTTGTTCTATTTCAGTAATTCTCTGTTCTTTTAGGGTAAGTCTACTGGAAGCAAATTCTGTTCGTTTTCCTTCATCTGAAGATGCTTGTATTTCTCCTTCATTCCTGAAGGATAATTTCACCAGATATAGAATTTGGAGTTAACAGTTCTTTTCTTTCGGCACTTGAAAAATGTTATTATGCCACTTCTTTCTGGTCTCCATGCTTTCTGATGAGAAATCTGATATCATTTGAGTTATTTTTCCTTTTGAGATAGGTGTCACTTTTCTCTTACTACTTTCAAGCATTTTTTTTAGTCTTTAGTTTTTAGTTGTTTGACTATTCTGGGTCTTGGTATGAATTTCTTCAGGATTACCCTGTTTGGGGTTTGCTTAGCATCCTGATTCTTTAAGTTTGTATCTTTTGTCAGATCTGAGAAGTTTGCAGCCATTCTTTGAGTGCTTTTTGAGCTCTACTCTCCATCTCTTCTTTTACCCTGGTGACACCTTGTGAAATCTTCTTGTACCGTAGGGTCCAGAGTTTCTGCTCATTTTTTCTAAGTCCATTTCCTGTTCAACTGGGGCAGTTTCTATTGTTTTGTCTTAAAGTTCACTGATTTTTTTCCCCATTTTTAAAATTTTACTCTTGGGCCCATCCATTAAGGTTTTTAGTTTCAGAATTTCCAGTTGATTCTTCTTCATACTAGCAGTGTCTCTTCTGAGACTTTATATTTTTTTCATTTGTTTCAAGTCTGTTCATAATTGCCCATTGAGACATTTTTATGATGTGTGTTTAAAAATCCTTGTTAGATAATTTCAGTGTCCGTGTTGTTTTGATGTTGACATCTGTTGATTCTCTTTTCTCATTTGAGTTGAAATTTTTCTGGTTTTGGGGATAATGAGTGATTTTCCAGTATAGCCTAGACATTTTGTTATGAGATTTGGGATCTTATTTAAATCTTTTGCTTATCGGGCCTGGTGGTAGTGGTAGTGGAATGCAGGGGTTACTGCCAGAAGGGGGTGAAGAGCCAGGTTCCCTTCACAGCCCCTTTTGACATCTGGAAAGGGAAGGTGCCATGTGACTGCTGGCTCCCCAGTGGTCTCTGCTAGCACCACCTTGGCTGGGAAGGGGAGGAGTGCCTGGTTACTGCATGCCTGTGGCCTCCACTGACATTGCATGGGTGATGTTACCTTTTAGAAGGTGGTTAGATTTTCCACTTTTCACTAGGCCTCCTCTGACAGTGATAGAGATGGGTAGGAGTGCTTTATTACTGCCAGTTGGGGGTATTAAATAAAATGTACCAGAGGCCATTATTTCAGACTAAGCTCCTGCCCCAGGCCAAGCAGACCAGAACAAACCAGAATGGAGTCACTTGTGCTAGGTGCCACAATCAAACTAAATTAAAAACAGGCCAATTTCCCCCAAAGCAAGGGATTCACAGCAACCAGTCATAAGGGGGCCAAACAGAGCCAGCATAAGAGAGTCCTCTCTACCCTGTAAGGAAAGTAACTTTGAAATGCCCAATCTGTATTTTGTTCCCTGAATCTGCTTTCTGCAGCCTTTTCTGGCTGCCAAGTTTACTTCTGCTGCTCAGCTGATCTGAGTATCTTTCTATTTCATAGATGAAATACTGCCTGATTTGCTAATAAAAGCCAGTTCGATCTTTAAACTAAATTTTTTGAAACTTTAACAGGGATGAGCGTCTGGCACCCTTGTGCATGTACCCTACAATGACTGCCAGGCTTGGATGGATGTCTCCACTCCCCACGTGGTCTGCCCTGACACCATCTGGGCAGTGGGGAGAGTATCTTCCTACAGCTGGGCAGTGTGGGAGTCCAGGCTTCACTCACTCTTTGCTGTTTCAGTGTGGGTGAGGCTGTGCTTTTTCTGTCATCTTTGGATGGGATATTCCTATCAAAAGTTTTTAGTTCTGCTAGGCTGCCCTTTTCCTAGTCCTTTGGCTAGAAAGACCAGACTTTTCTTGGGGACTTTTTTGGTCTGTGTCTGTTACTTTTCTGGTTGCCAACTCTCTAGTACACAACATGGGCACGAGACCAAAAGGGAATACTGGAAACTCACTGATGTCTTGTTCTCTGAGTCCAAGGACCTTACTGGTCTGCCCTCTTCTCTCCACCTTTTGATGTTTAACGTCCAGAGTGTTTATCTGTGTTTAGTGGGAAGAATAGGGAGTAGCACATTTACTCTATCTTGGTCTAGAACTGGAAGGAAGGAGCAGTTTACATTTTTTCTCTTTTCTTCTTTTTATGTACTCTTTTTTATTTTAAAATTGCTTCATTTACTCATTTTTAACAGCTTTTTTGATATAGTTTATATACATACAAGTTACCCTACTTAAAGTGTATAGTTCAGTGGTTTTTTTTTTTTTTCTTATGCTTTAAGTTCTGGGATACATGTGCAGAATGTGCAGGTTTGTTACGTAGGTATGCACATGTCATGGTGATATGCTGCACCTGTCAACCCATCATCTACATTAGGTATTTCTCCTAATGCTATCCCTCACCTAGCCCCTAACCCCCTGTCAGGCCCTGGTGTGTGTTGTTCCCCTCCCTGTGTCCACGTGTTCTCATTGTTCAGCTCCCATTTATGAGTGAGAACATGCGGTGTTTGGTTTTCTGTTCCTGTGTTAGTTTGCTGAGAGTAATAGTTTCCAGCTTCATCCTTGTCCCCGCAAAGGACATGAACTCGTCCTTTTTTTATGGCTGCATAGTATTCCATGGTGTGTTTGTGCCACATTTTCTTTATCCAGTCTATCATTGATGGGCATTTGGGTTGGTTCCAAGTCTTTGCTATTGTGAATAGTGCTCCAGTAAACATACATGTGCATGTGTCTTTATAGTAGAATGATTTATAATCCTTTCGGTATATACCCAGTAATGGGATGGCTGGGTCAAATGGTATTTCTAGTTCTAGATCCTTGAGAAATTGCCACACTGTCTTCCACAGTGGTTGAACTAATTTAGACTCCCACCAACAGTATAAAAGCATTCCCATTTCTCCACATTCTCTCCAGCATCTTTTGTTTCCTGACTTTTTAGCGATTGCCATTCTAACTGGCATGAGATGATATCTCCTTGTGGTTTTGATTTGCATTTCTCTGATGAGCTTTTTTTTCATATGTTTGTTGGCCACATAAATGTCTTCATTTGAAAAGTGTCTGTTCATATCCTTCGTCTGCTTTTTGATGGGATTGGTTTGTTTTTTTTTAATTGTAAATTTAAGTTCCTTGTAGATTCTGGATATTAGCCCTTTGTCAGATGGATAGATGACAAAAATTTTCTCCCATTCTGTAGGTTGCCTGTTCACTCTGATGGTCGTTTCTTTTGCTGTGCAGAAGCTCTTTAGTTTAATTAGATCCCATTTGGCAATTTTGGCTTTTGTTGCCGTTGCTTTTAGTGTTTTAGTTGTGAAGTCTTTGCCCATGCCTATGTCCTGAATGGTATTGCCTAGGTTTTCTTCTAGGATTTTTATAGTTTTAGGTCTTACATTTAAGTCTTTAATCCACTTTGAGTTAATTTTCGTATAAGGTATAAGGAAGGGGTCCAGTTTGTTTTCTGCATATGGCGAGCCAGTTTTCCCAACACCATTTGTTAAATAGGGAATCCTTTCCCCATTGCTTTTTTTTTGTCAGGTTTGTCAAAGATCAGATGGTTGTAGATGTGTGGCATTATTTCTGAGGCCTCTGTTCTGTTCCATTGGTCTGTATATCTGTTTTGGTACCAGTACCATGCTGTTTTGGTTACTGTAGCCTTGTAGTATAGTTTGAAGTCAGGTAGCATGATGCCTCCAGCTTTGTTCTTTTTGCTTAGGATTGTCTTGGCTATGTGGGCTCTTTTTTGGTTCCGTATGAAATTTAAAGTAGTTTTTTCCTAATTCTGTGAAAAAAGTCAGTGGTAGCTTGATCGGGATAGCATTGAATCTATAAATTACTTTGGGCAGTATGGCCATTTTCACAATATTGATTCTTCCTATCCGTGAGCATGGAATGTTTTCCATTTGTTTGTGTCCTCTCTTATTTCCTTGAGCAGTGGTTTGTGGTTCTCCTTGAAGAAGTCCTTCACATCCTGTGTAAGTTGTATTCCTAGTTATTTTATTCTCTTTGTAGCAGTTGTGAATGGGAATTCACTCATGATTTAGCTCTCTCTTTGTCTGTTATTGGTGTATAGGAATGCCTGTGATTTTTGCACATTGGTTTTGTATCCTGAGACTTTGCTGAAGTTGCTTATCAGCTTAAGCAGATTTTGGGTTTTCTAAGTATACAGTCGTATCATCTGCAAACAGAAGCAATTTGACTTCCTCTTTCCCTATTTGAATACCCTTTATTTATATCTCTTGCCTGATTGCCCTGGCCAGGACTTCCAATACTATGTTGAATAGGAGTGGTGAGAGAGGGCATCCTTGTCTTGTGCCAGTTTTCAGAGGGAATGCTTCCAGCTTTGGCCCATTCAGTATGATATTGGCTGTGGGTGTCTCATAAATAGCTCTTATTATTTTGAGATACATTCCATCGATACCTACTTTATTGAGAGTTTTTAGCATGAAGGGGTGTTGAATTTTATCGAAGGTCTTTTCTGCATCTATTGAGATAATCATGTGGTTTTTGTCATTGGTTCTGTTTATGTGATGGATTACGTTTATTGATTTGTGGATGTTGAACCAGCCTTGCATCCCAGGGATGAAGCTGACTTGGTCGTGGTGGATAAACTTTTTGATGTGCTGCTGGATTTGGTTTGCCAGTATTTTATTGAGGATTTTCACATCGATGTTCATCAGGGATATTGGCCTGAAATTTTCTTTTTTTGTTGTGTCTGTGCCAGGTTTTGGTATCAGGATGATGATGGCCTCATAAAATGAGTTAGGGAGGAGTCCCTCTTTTTTCTGTTGTTTGGAATAGTTTCAGAAGGAATGGTACCAGCTCATCTTTGTACTTCTGATAGAATTCGACTGTGAATCTGTCTGGTCGTGGGCTTTTTTTGGTTGGTAGGCTATTACTGCCTCAATTTCAGAACTTGTTATCGGTCTATTCAGGGATTTGACTTCTTCCTGGTTTAGTCTTGGGAGGGTATATGTGTCCAGGAATTTATCCATTTCTTCTAGATTTTCTAGTTTATTTGCATAGAGGTGTTTATAGTATTCCCTGATGGTAGTTTGTATTTCTGTGGGGTCAGTGGTGATATCCCCTTTATCATTTTTTATTGTGTCTGATTCTTCTCTCTTTATTTGTTTATTATTCTGGCTAGTGGTCTGTTTTGTTAATCTTTTAAAAAAACCGGCTCCTGGATATTCATTATATCCAGTCAAACTAAAGTGAAGGAGATATAGACACGAAAAACCCTTCAAAGAAAAGGGTTTGAAGGGTTTTTTGTGTCTATCTCCTTCAGTTTAGTTGGGCCGGATATACAATTCTGGGTTGAAAATTCTTTTATTTAAGAATGTTAAATATTGGACCTCACTCTCTTCTGGCTTGTAGGATTTCTGCAGAGAGATCTGCTGTTAGTCTGATGGGCTTCCCTTTGTGGGTAACCCGACCTTTCTTTCTGGCTGCCCTTAACATTTTTTCCTTCATTTCAGCCTTGGTGAATCTGATGATTATGTCTTGGGGTTGCTCTTTTCAAGGAGTATCTTTGTGGTGGTCTCTGTATTTCCTGAATTTGAATTTTGGCCTGTCTTGCTAGGTTGGGGAAGTTCTCCTGGATAATATCCTGAAGAGTGTTTTCCAACTTGGTTCTATTCTCCCCATTACCTTCAGGTATACCAATCAAATGTAGGTCTGGTCTTTTCACATAGTCCCATGTTTCTTGGAGGCTTTGTTCATTCCGTTTCATTCATTTTTCTCTAATCTTGTCTTCACGCTTTATTTCATTAAATTGATCATCAATCTCTGATATCCTTTCTTCCGTTTGATTTGGCTATTGATACTTGTGTATGCTTCATGAAGTTCTCGTGCTGTGTTTTTCAGCTCCATCAGGTCATTTATGTTTTTCTCTATACTGGTTATTCTAGTTAGCAATTCCTCTAACCTTTTTTCAAGGTTCTTAGCTTCCTTGCATTGGGTTAGAACATGCTCCTTTAGCTCGGAGGAATTTGTTATTACCCACCGTCTGAAGCCTACTTCTGTCAGTTCGTCAAACTCCTTCTCCGTCCAGTTTTGTCCCCTTGCTGGCGAGGAGTTGTGGTCCTTTGGAGGAGAAGAGGCCTTCTGGTTTTTAGGAATTACCAGCATTTTTGTGCGGGTTTTTCCTCATCTTTGTGGATTTATCTACCTTTGGTCTTTGATGCTGGTGTCCTTCTGATTGAGTGTTTGTGTGGATGTCCTTTTTGTTGATGTTGATGCAATTTCTTTGTTTGTTAGTTTTATTCTAACAGTCAGGCTCCTCTGCTGCAGGTCTGCTGGAGTTTGCTCTAGCTCCATTCCAGATCCTGTTTACCTGGGTTTCACCAGCGGAAGTTGCAGAACAGCAAAGATTTCTGCCTGTTCCTTCCCTTGGAAGCTTTGTCTTAGAGGGGCACCTGCCAAATGCCACCTGGAGCTCTTCTGTATGAGGTGTTTATTGACCCCTGCTAGGAAGTGTCTCCCAGTCAGGATACACGGCGGTCAGGGACCCACTTGAGGAGGCAGTCTGTCCCTTAGCAGAGCTCAAGCGCTGTGCTGGGAGATACGCTGCTCTCTTCAGAGTTGGCAGACAGGAACATTTAAGTCTGCTAAGGCTGTGCCCACAACCTGCCCTTCCCCTTAGTGCTCTGTCCCAGGAAGATGGGAGTTTTATCTATAAGCCCCTGACTGGGGCAGCTGCCTTTCTTTCAGAGATGGCCTACCCAGAGCGGAAGAATCTAGAGAGGCAGTCTGGCTGCAGTGGCTTTGCTGAGCTCTGATGGCGGCTTTGTTTACATTGTGAGGGGAAAACCACCTACTCAAGCCTCAGTAATGGTAGGCGCCCCTTGCCCCACCAAGCTCGGGCATCCCAGGTTGACGTCAGACTGCTGTGTTGGCAGTGAGCATTTCAAGCCAGTGAATCTTAGCTTGCTGGGCTCTGTGGGGATGGGATCCACTAAGGTAGACCACTTGGTTCCCAGGAGAGTGAACGGTTCTGTCTTGTTGGCATTCCAGGTGCCATGGGGTATGAAAAAAGACCCCTGCAGCTAGCTCGGTGTCTGCCCAAATGGCTGCCCAGCTTTGTGCTTGAAACGCAGGGCCCTGGTGGTGTAGGCACCCAAAGGAATCTCCTGGTCTGAGGGTTACAGAGACCGTGGGGAGAACGTAGTATTTGGACCGAAATGCACTGTTTCTCACAGCACAGTCCTTCAGGGCTTCCCTTGACTAGGGGTGGGAGTTTGCCTGACCCCTTGCGCTACCCGGGTGAAGCAACACCCCTCTTGGCTTCAGCTTGCCCTCCGTGGGCTGCACCCACTGTCTCCCCAGTCCCAGTGAGATGAGCTGGGTACCTGAGTTGGAAATGCAGAAATCACTTGCCTTCTGCCTTGATCTCACTGGGAACTGCAGACCAGAGCTATTCCTATTCAAGCATTTTTTTTTAGTCTTTAGTTTTTAGTTGTTTGACTATTCTGGGTCTTGGTATGAATTTCTTCAGGATTACCCTGTTTGGGGTTTGCTTAGCATCCTGATTCTTTAAGTTTGTATCTTTTGTCAGATCTGAGAAGTTTGCAGCCATTCTTTGAGTGCTTTTTGAGCTCTACTCTCCATCTCTTCTTTTACCCTGGTGACACCTTGTGAAATCTTCTTGTACCGTAGGGTCCAGAGTTTCTGCTCATTTTTTCTAAGTCCATTTCCTGTTCAACTGGGGCAGTTTCTATTGTTTTGTCTTAAAGTTCACTGATTTTTTTCCCCATTTTTAAAATTTTACTCTTGGGCCCATCCATTAAGGTTTTTAGTTTCAGAATTTCCAGTTGATTCTTCTTCATACTAGCAGTGTCTCTTCTGAGACTTTATATTTTTTTCATTTGTTTCAAGTCTGTTCATAATTGCCCATTGAGACATTTTTATGATGTGTGTTTAAAAATCCTTGTTAGATAATTTCAGTGTCCGTGTTGTTTTGATGTTGACATCTGTTGATTCTCTTTTCTCATTTGAGTTGAAATTTTTCTGGTTTTGGGGATAATGAGTGATTTTCCAGTATAGCCTAGACATTTTGTTATGAGATTTGGGATCTTATTTAAATCTTTTGCTTATCGGGCCTGGTGGTAGTGGTAGTGGAATGCAGGGGTTACTGCCAGAAGGGGGTGAAGAGCCAGGTTCCCTTCACAGCCCCTTTTGACATCTGGAAAGGGAAGGTGCCATGTGACTGCTGGCTCCCCAGTGGTCTCTGCTAGCACCACCTTGGCTGGGAAGGGGAGGAGTGCCTGGTTACTGCATGCCTGTGGCCTCCACTGACATTGCATGGGTGATGTTACCTTTTAGAAGGTGGTTAGATTTTCCACTTTTCACTAGGCCTCCTCTGACAGTGATAGAGATGGGTAGGAGTGCTTTATTACTGCCAGTTGGGGGTATTAAATAAAATGTACCAGAGGCCATTATTTCAGACTAAGCTCCTGCCCCAGGCCAAGCAGACCAGAACAAACCAGAATGGAGTCACTTGTGCTAGGTGCCACAATCAAACTAAATTAAAAACAGGCCAATTTCCCCCAAAGCAAGGGATTCACAGCAACCAGTCATAAGGGGGCCAAACAGAGCCAGCATAAGAGAGTCCTCTCTACCCTGTAAGGAAAGTAACTTTGAAATGCCCAATCTGTATTTTGTTCCCTGAATCTGCTTTCTGCAGCCTTTTCTGGCTGCCAAGTTTACTTCTGCTGCTCAGCTGATCTGAGTATCTTTCTATTTCATAGATGAAATACTGCCTGATTTGCTAATAAAAGCCAGTTCGATCTTTAAACTAAATTTTTTGAAACTTTAACAGGGATGAGCGTCTGGCACCCTTGTGCATGTACCCTACAATGACTGCCAGGCTTGGATGGATGTCTCCACTCCCCACGTGGTCTGCCCTGACACCATCTGGGCAGTGGGGAGAGTATCTTCCTACAGCTGGGCAGTGTGGGAGTCCAGGCTTCACTCACTCTTTGCTGTTTCAGTGTGGGTGAGGCTGTGCTTTTTCTGTCATCTTTGGATGGGATATTCCTATCAAAAGTTTTTAGTTCTGCTAGGCTGCCCTTTTCCTAGTCCTTTGGCTAGAAAGACCAGACTTTTCTTGGGGACTTTTTTGGTCTGTGTCTGTTACTTTTCTGGTTGCCAACTCTCTAGTACACAACATGGGCACGAGACCAAAAGGGAATACTGGAAACTCACTGATGTCTTGTTCTCTGAGTCCAAGGACCTTACTGGTCTGCCCTCTTCTCTCCACCTTTTGATGTTTAACGTCCAGAGTGTTTATCTGTGTTTAGTGGGAAGAATAGGGAGTAGCACATTTACTCTATCTTGGTCTAGAACTGGAAGGAAGGAGCAGTTTACATTTTTTCTCTTTTCTTCTTTTTATGTACTCTTTTTTATTTTAAAATTGCTTCATTTACTCATTTTTAACAGCTTTTTTGATATAGTTTATATACATACAAGTTACCCTACTTAAAGTGTATAGTTCAGTGGTTTTTTTTTTTTTTCTTATGCTTTAAGTTCTGGGATACATGTGCAGAATGTGCAGGTTTGTTACGTAGGTATGCACATGTCATGGTGATTTGCTGCACCTGTCAACCCATCATCTACATTAGGTATTTCTCCTAATGCTATCCCTCACCTAGCCCCTAACCCCCTGTCAGGCCCTGGTGTGTGTTGTTCCCCTCCCTGTGTCCACGTGTTCTCATTGTTCAGCTCCCATTTATGAGTGAGAACATGCGGTGTTTGGTTTTCTGTTCCTGTGTTAGTTTGCTGAGAGTAATAGTTTCCAGCTTCATCCTTGTCCCCGCAAAGGACATGAACTCGTCCTTTTTTTATGGCTGCATAGTATTCCATGGTGTGTTTGTGCCACATTTTCTTTATCCAGTCTATCATTGATGGGCATTTGGGTTGGTTCCAAGTCTTTGCTATTGTGAATAGTGCTCCAGTAAACATACATGTGCATGTGTCTTTATAGTAGAATGATTTATAATCCTTTCGGTATATACCCAGTAATGGGATGGCTGGGTCAAATGGTATTTCTAGTTCTAGATCCTTGAGAAATTGCCACACTGTCTTCCACAGTGGTTGAACTAATTTAGACTCCCACCAACAGTATAAAAGCATTCCCATTTCTCCACATTCTCTCCAGCATCTTTTGTTTCCTGACTTTTTAGCGATTGCCATTCTAACTGGCATGAGATGATATCTCCTTGTGGTTTTGATTTGCATTTCTCTGATGAGCTTTTTTTTCATATGTTTGTTGGCCACATAAATGTCTTCATTTGAAAAGTGTCTGTTCATATCCTTCGTCTGCTTTTTGATGGGATTGGTTTGTTTTTTTTTAATTGTAAATTTAAGTTCCTTGTAGATTCTGGATATTAGCCCTTTGTCAGATGGATAGATGACAAAAATTTTCTCCCATTCTGTAGGTTGCCTGTTCACTCTGATGGTCGTTTCTTTTGCTGTGCAGAAGCTCTTTAGTTTAATTAGATCCCATTTGGCAATTTTGGCTTTTGTTGCCGTTGCTTTTAGTGTTTTAGTTGTGAAGTCTTTGCCCATGCCTATGTCCTGAATGGTATTGCCTAGGTTTTCTTCTAGGATTTTTATAGTTTTAGGTCTTACATTTAAGTCTTTAATCCACTTTGAGTTAATTTTCGTATAAGGTATAAGGAAGGGGTCCAGTTTGTTTTCTGCATATGGCGAGCCAGTTTTCCCAACACCATTTGTTAAATAGGGAATCCTTTCCCCATTGCTTTTTTTTTGTCAGGTTTGTCAAAGATCAGATGGTTGTAGATGTGTGGCATTATTTCTGAGGCCTCTGTTCTGTTCCATTGGTCTGTATATCTGTTTTGGTACCAGTACCATGCTGTTTTGGTTACTGTAGCCTTGTAGTATAGTTTGAAGTCAGGTAGCATGATGCCT
>NW_012114433.1:1146435-1240306 GCF_000951035.1 Colobus angolensis palliatus
TTTTGAGAGAGAGTCTTGCTCTGTTGCTAGGCAGGAGTACAGTGGCACGATCTCGGCTCACTGCAACCTTTGCCTCCCAGGTTCAAGCGATTCCCCTGCCTTAGCCTCCTGAGTAACTGCGACTACAGGCTCGTGCCACCATGCCTGGCTAGTTTTTTTTTTGTTTTAGTAGAGGCAGGCTTTCACCATGTTGGCCAGGATGATCTCCATCTCTGAACCTCATGATCCACCCGCCTCGGCCTCCCAAAGTGCTGGGATTACAGGCGTGAGCCACTGTGCCCAGCCCAGTGTTTTTTAGAATATTCATAGATAAATGTAACCATCGTCAAAGTCAATGTTTGAACATGTTCATCATGTCCAAGAAAAAACTCGTACCCTGGAGCTACCACCCTCATCCTGTCATTTTCCATTCCACTTATCCCCCAACCTCCTATCTATAGAGTTTTTTCATTGTGGTAAAATACAGGTAACTTAAAATTTACCATTTTAACTATTTGTAACAAGTCACTAATTTCACAGTGGTACACATTTCCCAAAATAGAAATATTAGAACATAACAATTTTGCTATAAACTTTATTCACTTCCCAATTTAAATTTTGGAAAGTGTGTGCTATAGAATAGAATTAAAAAAAAAAAAGAAATGTAAGTTAGTGTATTGTCTTAATTTACCAGAAAGAGAATTTTACATTATGTAGCCTAGATATCCACATTGGCAGTTGAAAACGAAATAGTTATTAGAAAAACAGCTTTCATATGAGCTTTGCTTTGCTTGGTGAGCTTTGAAAGTTTCCTTCCTTGACCATATGAAAATGACATTTTGTTCTTATGTATAAAGAATTGTAGTTATTGTATTTTAGAAGTTCTCAGGTTTTCCTTGAAGTGGAATTATTTTTATTTCATTATACTACTTTAGAACACAGTATATTTAAAAGATAATGTTGGTTAGTTGTTAAAATGTATAAAAATTTTCATGATTGGGCTTATATTTTATAAAAATTTCCAAGGGAAGAATTAGATGTGATTTGAGTATGATGTTAGTCCATTTTTGCATTGCAATAAAGAAATATAATACTTGAGGCCGGGTAATTTACACACACAAAAAAAGAGAGAGAGATTTAATTGGCTCATGCTTCTGTAAGCTTTTCAGGAAACATGGTGCTGGCATCTGCTTCTGGGGAAGCCTCAGGAAGTATACAATCCTGGTGGAAGGTATTGGGGAGCCAGCATGTCACATGACAAAAGGGAGCAAGAGAGAATGGGAGGTCCCAGACTCTTCTAAGCAACCAGATCTCACGTGAACTAAGTGAGAACTCACTTATCAGTCACCATGGGGATTCACGAGGGGACCACCCCTACCCCGTGATTCAGTATCTCCCACGAGGCCCCACCTCTGACATTGGGGATCACATTTCAACATGAAATTTGCAAGGGACACACATCCAAACCATATCATATGGTTAAGGAAGATTAAAACATTCAATAGCACATTGCCTTTATTATCATTGAGGATGAGGATGTTACTGTTTTCATATGTCATTAAGTAAACAAAATGACGTGTATCACACGTAGTAGCTCATAGTTCACTGGGAATGCAATTACTTGTTAAGTCTGTTTTCTACGAAGTCATGTGAGACATTGATTTCTCCTTCGCATTGTTAACATCTGGGTGAAAATAAGGTATTTGTTAAATTGGTGTTTCCCATTTTTGCATTTTAAGTGATGGTGGTGTCATTCAAATTATCTTTGCAGTTAAATGAAGAATGAATGACATTAAGCATTGTTTTGTTTATCCATGTCCGTTATTAGTTTTTCTTTGCTTTTGCCAGCAGTGTGACTACTGGCCCTGCCCAGAGGCATTTGCAATCTTCTAATAGTTAAGTTTTAGCATTGAAAGATACTAGTGTTAAGAACAGATGTCTATTGTCTGATTATTGGTAAAATATTAGTGTTTCTTGGTAGAAGCAACACAATTTTTTTTTAATGTTAGATTTCTCATTCTGAGAGTCTATACACAATTTTCTATGAATAATAAAACTTTGATAATTATGATAGTCTAATATTTTACTAGTTGTAAAAATGAAACTTCTTTTGCTGTGATGGTTCACAATTGAAATGCCTTTTTTTTTTTTTAAAGGCTTAGTACTAATTCTTAAGACAGTATTTATCTAATTGTCCAGTCCCAGGATTCGTTGAAATGAGAGACATTTTCTTAGGGGTTCTATAAGAGTTTCCTTTAAAAGGTCTATGTAGGCTGGGCATGTGGCTAACACCTGTAATCTCAGCACTTTCGGAGTCTGAGGTGGGCGGATCACCTGTCAGGAGTTTGAGACCAGCCTGGCCAAGGTGGTGAAACCCTGTCTCTACTAAAAATGTAAAAATTAGCTGGATGTGATGGCGAGCACCTGTAATCCCAGCTACTTGGGAAGCCCAGGCAGAAGAATCGCTTGAACCTGGGAGTCTGAGGTTACAGTGAGCTGAGATTGCACCTCTGCACTCCAGCCTGGGAGACAGAGCAAGGCTCTATTTCCAAAAAAAAAAGGAAGGATAAAATAAAATAATCTCAAGTTTAAAAAATTATTTACACTTGCCAGAATAGAAATGTTTTACTTCTTTATTTATTTTTTACACCTAATAGTATTAGCATGAAGACAGAGTTGGTAATAGGGAACATCACAATTTTAGGTAACTGAAGTATGTATCCTGAGCTAATTGGCTATATAGCTTCATATTTCTGGGTTTGCATTTACATAACATTGGATATTGTACCATTAACTCTAATTCAGAAGTTTTTCTCAGTTTATGTATAGCAATGTTATTTCAAGAAATTGGTATTCGGTTTTCTTGTAGAACATTTTAGAAATCATTAGCTCCAAGGTTACTGTATATATAATTCCCATGGGGGAAATGACATCTCAGCTTAGGGGACTATTTCCATGTTCCTTTTGCTGCATTTTGCTACTAAAGTCAAGGCATATTTTTCAGGCAGCCATCCCTTTAATTTTATTCATTTATCTGCTGGCTTATATATTTATTTTAACATCTTACCCTTTGTCTTAGTCCATTTGGTGGTGCTGTAACAGAATATCTGAGACTAGATAATTTATAAAGAACAGAAATTTATTTCTCACACTTCTGGAGGCTGGAAGTCCAAGATCAAGGTATTGACATCTGGTGAGACTTTCTTGCTGTGTCCTCACATGGGAGAGGATGGGAGGGCAAGAGAGGAAAAACGTGGTTTCCTCACATGGCAGAAGAGCAGGATAGAGCGAACCCATTGCAATATGCCCTCTTTATGATGGCATTAATGCGTCATGAGGGTGGAACTATTGTAGCCTAAATGCTTCCCATTAGGCACTATCTCCTAAGACTGTTGCATTGAGGATGAAGCTTCCAACACATGAATTTGGAGGGGACAAAAACATTTCAGCCATAGCACCATTTGTCTCCTTTGCTGCTATAGAAGGGAGAGTCCCAATTTCTCATTAGTTTATGCAGGTTGCTGCTTACTAATGACTTATCAATGACAGTTCAACCTTGTAGTTGTATTTGATGAAGGAAATATGCACATTTCTTTATAGCACTTAGTTTTTTTGCTTTGTTTTTCTACTTTACTAACATGCAGGCAAAGGGGGAGTGTTTATTTTTAAAGAAGCTTTGAGCATTAGACATGTTTTAAATATATTTCTTTAATATCGATTGGCTTCTAAGAAGTGTTTCTCATCGAAATGGAAACAATAAGGCTATTAGATATTTAAGATAAAATGTAAGTTTTTAAGCTAGTTATTGTATTGATTTACTTTTACTTAGATACATGTAAATTATGTGCCTTCCAGTACTTTGCGAGTTGAGAGTTCCTAATTTTTTTTTTTTTGAAACCTTTGGCTGCAGTTCAGATAGCTGTCCTTGTTTTTCCATGGCAGTGCTCTTGGGTTTGGTATCATCCATTCTGTCGTCTTTGTTCATAATTGTTTTTACTCATTTTAAAAGTATGTTCCCAGAATTATACTTAATTGCTGGAAACGTTGATTTTTCTTGAGTGACAAACCAATTAAGTGTGTATGACACCAGGCAACAAAGACACTTAAGATTCTGCACTTTTCCTGTCTCTGAAAAAATCCATTATTCATCATCTTACTGTTTTTAAATACTGAGGTAAAATTTTCAATACAATAGGAAAATTGTCTTGGAAATGGAATAAATTGCTTGCCAGTTCAAAGGCTCCATTTCTGGAGTTGAGGTTACAAAACATGATGTTGCTTGTATTCCTTATCTTTCAGAACTCGTTGTGCTGAGTTTCCTGCATTAAACTTGATAAGATTGTGACTTTTACTAAAATAAGACATAACTGTTGAAATAATGAAAAAGACCAAAAGTCTCATTTTGTGTATTATATCACAGTATATTTATGTGGTGTTTTGAATTTTATTCGCATTTTGTATAAATATTCATTTTCTAGTTGACTGTTTTAAAAGAAAAGTTTTTACTCATACAGAGTGTGAGTACTCATACTCAATCTCATACAGAGAAGAAAAAAATGACATTTTAAGGGAAAAATAATATTAATGTTTTAGGTCTGTTACTTCACAGATCATGTAATTTTTTGCCTAAATTATAATGAAACTTGTATGTTGTAAGGATGTTCTGTGATGCTGTCAATAGTGGTTGGAGTTGTGTATAAAAGATTATCTGGAGACACTTCAGCAAGTAGCATTTGGATTGGTAGAGTAGGGTGTTTAAAAGAGGGGTGAAAAGAAGTGACTACCATTTCTCCTAACACATTTACTTTCAACAAAGTTCTTCTCTGTGATTATTTTTAGTGACAATATTCTAATTCCATCGTATATTTCACCAATTATTTATTCATGGATGTTGTGCTTTTTGCCGTGTTTCCTTGGGTCTTTTTCAACATCACAGCACAGTGGTGGTTACCTTTGTAGAGAAATACTGAACACATTTTAAATTTCCATGGGATAATGAGAAACCCTGGTTAAAGTTTATTTACATTACAGAAATAAAAAGCTTTCAATGCATCTTCAAAAATTGTTCTCCACTTTTACCAGCGATTAAGAGTGCCTGTTGATCAAAGACTGTTGGCCATATTGAATGTTAAGAATTCTTTTTTACATTTGATAAGCAAGACATGGTCTCTTCTTGTTTGAATTTGCATATTTAAAAGTCCTCTGTGAAGGCGTAAGAATGATGCAATGGACTTTGGGGATGCAGGGGGAAAGGTTGGGAAGGGGGTGAGGGATAAAAGACTACAAATTGAGTTCATTGTATACTGCTCGGGAGATGGGTGCAGCAAAATCTCACACATCACCACCAAAGAACTTATGTAACTAAATACCACCTGTTCCCCAAAAGCCTATGGAAATAAAAAATTATAAAAAAATAAAAGTCCTTTGTGAAAACAAAAGTTATTCCAGGTTTAAAACCTTTCAATAGCTTTCCATTACACTTACAGTTAAACCCCTTCCTGATGCTTGGCCTGCACTGTGTCCCTTGTTCCTACCCATCTCTTCAGCTGCTTCTGGTGTCCTGCTCCCCTTGGCCCGCTGTGCACGTGTCCTGCTGGCTTTGTGTTGTGGCTCTCTACAAGGTCTCTGCACTAGTTGGCCAGTCTTCCTAGGCCTTCAGGGATTGGCTGCTTTACCTCCAGATGTCACTACTTGGGGCCTAGCATCTTGGGTGAGCTAAGGAAGACCTCTCCCTCACTTCCAGTCTTATGAAAAAAATTATTTTTAATTATTCATTGTTATGGATACATAATGGTTATGCACATTTATGGGGTACATATGATGTTTTGATACATGCATACCATGTATAATGATCGAATCGGGTAATTGGGATATCCGTCACCTCCAGCATTTATCATTTCTTTGTGTTAGGAACTTCCCAAGTTTATTCTTTTATTTATTTGAAATACACACTAAATTACTCTTAATAATAGTTGCCCTGTTGTGCTACTGAACACTAGTTCTTATTCCTTGTATCTCACTGTATTTTTATACCCATTACCCATCCCTTCTTTGTCCCCTACTCTGTACTACCCTTCCCAGCCTCTGATAAGCTTCATTCTACTCTCTGTCTCCATGAGTCCAACTCTTTTTTGAGCTCCCACATGTGAGTGAGAATGTGTGATATTTATCTTTCTGTACTTGGCTTATTTTACTTAAAATAATGTCCTCTTGTTCCATCAATGTTGATATAAATGACTGGATCTCATTCTTTTTTACTGTTGAATAGTACTCCATTGTGTTTATGTACCACATTTTCTTTATCCATTCATCTGTTGATGGACACTTAGGTTGCTTCCAAATTTTAACTGTTGTAAACAGTACTGCAACAAACATAGGAATGCAGGTATCTCTTTGATAACACTGATTTCCTTTATTTTTGGTATATACCCAGTGGTGGGATTGCTGGATCATATAGTAGCTCAATTTTTAGTTTTTTAGGAAGTTCCAAACTGTTCTCCATAGTGATTGTACTAATTTACATTCCCACCAACAGTGTACAAGGGTGACCTTTTCTTTACATCCTTGCCAGCATTTGTTACTGCTTGTCCTTTGGATATAAGCCGTTTTAACTTGGGTGAAATGATCTCTCTTTGTAGTTTTGATTTGCATTTCTCTGATGATCAGCGACGTCAAGCACCTTTTCATATGCCTGTTTGTGATTTGTATGTCTTCTTTTGAGAAATGTCTATTTAGATCTTTTGCCCATTTTTGATTAGATTGTTAGAATTTTCCGTATGGAGTTGTTTGAGCTCCTTATAAATTCTGATTATTAATCCCTTGTCAAAGGGGTAGTTGGCAGATATTTTCCCCCATTCTGTGGGTTGTCTCTTCACTTTGTTGATTGTATCCTTTGTTCTGCAGAAACTTTTGAACTTGATGTGATCTCGTTTGTCCATGTTTGCTTTAGTTGCCTGTGCTTGAGGGGTATTGCCAAAGAAGTCTTTGCCCAGACCATTGTCCTGGAGATTTCCCCCAGTATTTTCTTGTAATAGTTTCATAGTTTGAGGTCTTAGATTTAAGCCTTTAATCTGCTTTAATTTGATTTTTGTAGATAGAGATGGGATCTATTTTCATTCTTTGGCGTATGGATATCCAGTTTTCCCAGCACCATTTATTGAAGAGACTGTCTGTTCCCCATTGTATGTTCTTGGCACCTTTGTCAAAAACAAGCTCACTGTTAATGTGTGGATTTGTTTCTGGGTTCTCTGTTCTGGTCCATTGGTCTATGTGTCTGTTTTTATGCCAGTAACTTGCTGTTTTGGTTACTGTAGCTCTGCAGTATAATTTGAAGTTAGGTAATGTGATTCCTCCAGTTTTGTTCTTTTTGCTTAGGATAGCTTTAACTATTCTGGGTCTTTTGTAGTTTCATATAAATTTTCAGATTGTTTTTTCTATTTCTGTGAAGAATGTCATTGGTATTTTGATAGGGATTGCAATGAATCTGTAGATTGCTTTGGGTAATATGGACATTTTAACAATATTGATTTTTCCAATCCATGTACATGGAATATTTTTTCATTTTTTGGTGTCCTCTTCAATTTCCTTCATCAGTGTTTTATAGTTTTCATTATAGAGATCTTTTACTTCTTTGGTGAAGTTAATTCCTAGGTATTTAATTTTATGTGTGGCTATTGTAAATGGGATTACTTTGGAAATTTCTTTTTCACAGTGTTTACTGTTGGCATATAGAAATGCTACTGATTTTTGTATGATGATTTTGTATCCTGCAGCTACTGAATTGATCAGTTCTAATAGTATTCTTGTGGAGTCTTTAGGTTTTTGCAAATAGAAGTTCGTATCATCAGCAAAGATAATTTGATTGTTTCCTTTCCAATTTGGATTCCCCCTGTATGTTTCTCTTGTCTGATAGCTCTAGCTAGGACTTCCAGTACTATGTCGAGTAACAGTGGTGACAGTGGGCTGAGAGTTTTGAAGTCTTCAGTTACTATTGTGGATTTGTCTATTTTTCCTTCCACTTGTATCAGTTTTGCTTTATGTGTTTTGAAGCTCTGGTGGTAGGTGCATATGTATTTGGGACTTTTAGATCTTAGTGGTGATTTGATCCTTTTATTATTTCATTGTGTTCCTCTTTATGCTAGGCAGTTCTTTTTTTGATGTGTTTGTCTTACGTTAATATAGCTACTTAGCTTTCTTTTGACTAGTGTTTCCATTATATGGAACAACACAGTCATGTGTTGCTGAAGGATGGGGATGTGATGTTCTGAGAAATGTTAAATACCATTAATACTTAAAATACTTCCCCTAGATACTGAGTTTTGTACTCCAGAAATATGTTTGGCAGTTTCATTGTTGTGCAGCCATTCTAGAGTGTGCTCACACAGACCAAGATGATAGAGCCTACTACGCATCTAGCCTGTAATGGTAGAGCCTGTTGCTCCTAGGCTACAAACCTGTGCAGCGTGTTACTCTCCTGAATACGGCAGGCAGATGTGACACAATCGTGTATCTGTGTATCTAAGCATACTGAACATAGTAAAATATGCACTATAAAACATAAACAATCATACACCTGTACAGGACACTTAGCATGTAAATTAATCTTTAGCTTACTTCAACTTTTTTACTTTATAATTTTTTTAATTTTTAAAAACTTACTGGCTTTTTTGTAATAACACTTAGTTTAAAACATGAAGAGATTATATTGTTGCACAAAAATATTTTCTTTTTTAATATTCTTGTTCTGTGCTTTTTTCTTGTTTTTTAAATTTATTTTTACTTAAACTTTTTTTTTTTTTAATGTTAAAAACTAAGACAAAAGCACACATATTAGCCTAGGCCTACATAGGGTCAGGATCATCTAATCACTATCTTTCACCTCCACATTTTGTCACACTGGAAGGCAATAACACACGGAGCTGTCATCTCCTGTGATAACAATGTCTTCTGCTGGAATACCTCCTGAAGGACCTGCCTGAGGCTGTTTTACAGTTAGCTTTGAAAAAGATAAATAGAAAAGGTACGATCTAAAATAATAATAGTATAGTATAGTAAATACATAAACCAATAGCATAGTCATTAGTTATGATTGTCAGGTATTAGATACTGTACGTAGGTGTATATGCTAGACTTTTATATGAATGACTGGTCGCCCAATAGATTTGGTTTACACCAGCATCACCACAAAGATGTGAGTAATGCATTGTACTATGAACGTTATTATGGCTGTGATGTCACTAGGTGTTAGGAATTTTTAGCTTCCTTAGTGGGACCACTGTTTTATATGCAATCCATTGTTGACTGGTGTGTCATTATGCAGTGATTAACTGTTTATTTTTCCATTTTTTTTTTTACTTTTAATCTTTTAATATTAAATACCATTGTATTTAAAGTACTTCCTTTAGATAGTGATTTTTGTACTCCAGGGGATGTTTGGCAATGTCTGGAAACATCTTTGATTGCCACAACAAGGGGTGAGTTTGGGGCTGCTACTAGCATCTAGTGCATAGAGGCTGGGGATACTGTGGAATAAATATGTGCATAGGACAGCTTCACCCCAATAGAGTTCTGTGGCCCAAAATGTTAATGTGCCTCTGCTGGGAAATCCCACTCCAGGACTTATGATAATGTGGCTAACTTTTCGCTGTCTACTTAAGGTTAGTATTTTACCACCTCATATAAACTATAGAGTCACCTACTCTTCTGTGTTAGGCTTCTTATATGTATTCGCATCTGTTTATGTTAAAAACTTACCCTGACAATTTAATATGTTTTATTTTTAATAGTCATACATATTTTAAAGAACTTTCTGTTGCTCTTCCTTCATTCTAGAAGTTCCGTGTTTCCTTCTGGTATCTTCTCCATCGTGAGTCTTTCTTTGGCATTCTTTCAGGGCAGATCTGTTGACAGCAAATTCTCTTAGTTTTCTTTCATCTGAGAATATCTTTGTTTTTCCTTCATTCCTGAAGGACATTGTTGCTGGATATAGATTTCTGGGTTCACAGTTCTTTTAGCACTTCAAACATCAAGTTCCACTGTGCTTTGGCCTCCATTTTTCTCCATGAGAAATTTACAGGCATTTGAATTGATGTTCCTCTATATGTAATGAGTTGTGTTTCTCTGGCTGCTTTCAAGATTTTTTCCTTCATCTTTGCTTCTAGTAGTTTGATTATGATGTATCTTTATGTAGGTATCTTTGCACGCTGTTTTTAGTTTGCTGTCTTTTTTAATTAGTAGATTTCTTTCAACAGATTTGGGAAGTGTTTATCCATTTTTTCTTCACATATTTTTCTGCCTCAGTTTTTCTGGTATTCTAATGACATGCATGCATGTTAGACCTTTTCATATATAAAGAAATATAGATAAACAATGTGTATACGTGGGTACGTGTGCACACATCACCTCCCCCATCTGCTTAGAATTTCTTTCTTTCCTAGGATACTTGTAGAGTATTTAAAAAAAAAAAAGAAGAAAAGAACTTCTGTTTTTCTATTCACTTCAAGACTGTTCAGCTTCATCTCATGGAGCATGGATATAATGGCTGCTTTAAAACTCCAATATGTTTTTCATACTGCAAGTAGCGTTTGTTGTTCTTTCTCTTGACTATTGGCCATATTTCCCTATTACTTTGTATGTTGAGGAAGTTTGGCTTGTATCCTGGACATTCTGAATATTGTGTTGTGGGACTCTGGGTCTCATAATCCTTTGAAGAATGTTTTGTTTTAGCAGCGCATTGACCTGGGTAGGTTTCGACCCCCAGTTCTGTTTCACCACCAGTGGGTGGTGGTTGCCATGTCAGTTCAGTTGCAAAGCCTTGACCAGGCCATCAGCTGCCCACTAGTGCTTGTCAGGGCCTGTTGTATAGGACCTGAGTAGTTCCCAGAGCCTGTCCCGTGCTTATTTGGGTTTGGGCACATTTTTGCAGCTCGGGGGTGAGCCTGGGACTTCTGTTGATTCATATACAGAATTAGGGCATCCCTTGTCCAGATTTCTCCGCTCTCTGGTTTATCCCACGTCTCCAATTTCCAGGGTTGTTTTTTCTCAGCTTTATGCTTTCTGAAAGTCAGGGTTTACTCTCAGAGTTTTAGCCCTTCTTGTTGTTGTGAAAGTCTACCTGACTGGGGCAGTTCTCAGGGAAAAGTTGTGTGAGAAAAGAGAATTACCAGGGACGTCCACATCCTGTTTGGACTCCAGGAGCCCGTCTTCCTGTTTCCCTTGCTCTCATAGAGGGGACTTACTGGGTAGTCCTGGGAGGGCTAGGAGAGACAAAACGGAAAACAGAAAAAACATTCTGCTTTGCAAGAGCCCCCTTTGCTGGGGCTGTGGCTAGAAAGGGTGGGCTTCTTCTGGAGTCTGCGCTCTGCATATTGCGTGCAGTGCAGATAGAGTCTTCACTTTGGCAGGAACTCTGCACTGGACTTCAGAGCCTGTTTTAGACGCCTGGAGCTAAGCTGCCCTTGTCTGGAAACTGTGCACGTCAGGCCCATCAGTTGGAGGTCTGAAAAGAGGAAGAATTACTAGGAAGGAAATACGCCAGGTCGTGGTCAGAAATATGATTCCATCATACATGACATGTACACTCGGCCACTCATGCGCTTACCTTCACATCATCCGTGCCTTTTGGCCTCTGGGTACTTACAACGTGCTCTTTCTCTTTGAGTTTTCTAGGCAGTGAGGACTACATGACTGGGTTCCTGAGACTCACTGTATTCTCTTGAAAAAAGAAAAGTCTTCCACAATACTGACCTCTCTCTAAATTGCACTTTAGCAGAATGTACTAGAATTGCCTGCTTATGTGTTTGATTCCTATTTTTCGTTTCTGAAGAACTCTTAATTTCCACTTGTTGCTCCTTTACTTCCCCTCACCAACAAGCCTTCCAAGAGGTGCATCCTTCTTCCCATGTGGAATTCTGCCCCTGACGTTGATGCCTTACTAACCCAGCTCTGTGCACCCTCCTGTAGGTCCCCCAGTAACCAGTGCTGTGATCACAGACCTATTGCTCTCAGGGTAGATTCTGTCTGGGTATAATTTTTATCCATGGTCTGCCATTGCTAGGGCCCTCAGCCCTGTTTTCCCCCTAAGCTGCCTGGCTGTGACCCAGACTGGACTCTGGACCTGGCTTTGTTGATTTGGAATACTTACTTTTTTCCTTATGTGTCAGTTAAGGATGGTACTATCTCTGTCCCTTATTTATGTTTTAGTAGTGGGTTTTGGTTAGTTTTAGCTGTTTTCTATATGGAATTTAGAGACTGTGAAAAAAGATTTCGATATAAGTGACTGCATTTATCCCAGAGAGGAACCCACAAGTCTGCTTTCGTATTTTTCACATTGTGACAATGCCTCCACAAATACTTGATGCAGAATTCAGTAAGGTAGCACTTGTTGAATCACCATTATCGTTTCTGACAAATTGTTCCCAAAAGGTAAGTTTTTATTTTTTAAAGATAGATTATGTTTGTGATTGAGGAAGGATAAAAGGAACAGTTTTGATGATAGGCTGCCTGTTTCTTGGAATCAAGAAGATTGTTGAGCTTTAAAAGATATGCTGGTTGTTGAGATTTTTTCATTGAATAGCATGTTTTAGTGAAGAGAATAACAGAATAAATGGGACATAGCATCATTCCCCAAAGATTATCAAGACTGTCAGCAAACCAAAGGATGATGTTGATACTTTTCAGATACAGACAGCTACATATTGTTGAAAGTCACTTCTAGAATGTTGGCTGATGATGTAAAGTTGTGTAACATAGAGTGTTTAGATGTTGCTTGGAGTGAACATTCTTTGCTATAGTCATGTTTCAGAAGATTGGTGTTTTCTGACTGGATCAAGTGCAGTGAGGAGCTGTTGAGCAGCATCGGTTGTGCTGTCAGGCTGGCCATCCGCACCACAGATGCCTCCAGGATTACGCTCACAGCACAGTTAACAGAGACTTCTTCAGCTAGCACAGGCCTCGTTGGGCAGCTTTTTTACCTTAGCTAACATTCCTTTGCAAAAGAAAGCAGCCTCTGCAGTCTTATTTATAATACTTTACCTCAGCTGAAGACAGCCTAATTTGAGGAAATACTGTCCCTAAATGAAACACACTGTAAAGAAGCCTGCTTGGCCTGTCTCAGCACTCTGTTTTTACTCTAACTAGGTACCAGCTGGAGGATGAGTCTGCGCATTTGGATGAAATGCCACTAATGATGTCTGAAGAAGGCTTTGAGAATGAGGAAAGTGATTACCATACCTTACCACGGGCCAGGATAATGCAAAGGAAAAGAGGACTGGAGTGGTTTGTCTGTGATGGCTGGAAGTTCCTCTGTACCAGGTTTGTTATCCATTGCTACCTAATTTCCTTATACGCTAAGCTTACTTATAAGTTTAGCTTCTAATATACTTATTAGCTATATTAATATAAAAACTCAAGGAGATATTTCTTAAATGATATCATGCAGATTATTAGTACATTAATCAAAGCCAAACAGTGCTAATATGAAAAGAAAGGAGAGCCAAATTAATTATCTTATGAGAAGTTTTAATGGTTAAAACCTGGAGGCCGGGTGTGGTGGCTCATGCCTGTAATCCCAGCACTTCGGGAGGCTAAGGCAGGCAGATCACTTTGAGCTCAGGAGTTCGAGACCAGCCTGGACAACATGGCGAAACCCCATTTCTACTAAAAATACAAAAATTAGCTGGGTGAGATGGTGAGTGCCTCTAATCCCATCTACTAGACCTGGCTTGGTCTCCCTTAGTGTTGGGATTATAGGTGTGAGCCATCGTACCCAGGCCCAAATATTTTCTAATTTCCATTGTCATTTCTACTTTAAATCCATGTTTAATTTAGAACTATGTTGCTTAATTTCCAAAGTTAAAGATTTTTTCTAGTTAACTTTTTATAATTATTATCATTTTAAATAGAGACCAGGTCTTGCTATGTTGCCCGGGCTGGTCTTGAACTCCTGAGCTCAAGTGGTCCACCTCAGCCTCCCAAAGTGCCAGGGGTTACAGGCATGAGTCACCATGCCTGATCTGTTTTTTGCAGTTATCTTTTTGTAATTGATTTGTATCTGAATATCATGAGGCCATTTACTTATAATTTAAAAAAACGGGCCAGATGCGGTGGCTTAAGCCTGTAATCCCAGCACTTTGGGAGGCTGAGGCAGGCAGATCACGAGGTCAAGAGATTGAGACCATCCTGACCAACATAGTGAAACCCTGTCTCTACTAAAAGTACAAAAATTAGCTGGGCATGATGGCGCGCGCCTGTAATCCCAGCTACTCGGGAGGCTGAGGCACAGGAGAATCGCTTGAACCCAGGAGGCGGAGGTTGCAGTGAGCCGACATCATGCCACTGCACTCCAGCCTGGCAACAGAGCGAGACTTTGTCTCAAAAAATAAAATAAAATAAAATAGAAATTACAGTCTTTGTAATGTGTTGAGACTTGCTTTATGGTTCATCATGTAGACAACTTGTAGCAAATTTTCTTTGTGTATTTGAAAATAATTTGTATTTTTCAGTTGTTAAGTGCACTGCTCTGTAGGTCAGTGAGGTCATAGTTGTTGGTTGTCTAGTTCAAATCTGTTGCTGTTCATGGTTTGCTTGTTTGTCAGTTACTGAGAGACTTCATGAGTTTCTAAACATCATTGTGGATGTGTCTATTGGTTAATTTTGGAGCGTGTTATTAGATGATGCACATTTAGGATTATTAACCTATTCAATTGACCTTTTATTGTCTTTAAATGCCCTCTTTTATCTTTAAAAATGCTTTGTGAAGACTTGTCTAATTTCAATAAAACTATACCAGCTTTCTTTGATTAATGTTTGCATGGTATATATTGTCATTCTTTTACTTTAAAAAGTAATTTTTTTTTAATTTTGAATTTGGAAATAATTAGAGAGTTACAGGAATTGCAAAAATAGTATAGACGGGTCCTGTATTAGTTCATTTTCACACTGCTAATAAAGACATACCCGAGACTGGGCAATTTACAAAAGAAAGAGGTTCCGTTGGACTCACAGTTCCACGTGGCTGGGGAGGCCTCACAATCATGGCGGAAGACAAGGAGGAACAGGTCACATCTTATGTGGATGGCAGCAGGCAAAGAGAGCTTGTGTAGAAAAACCCGTTTTTAAAATCATCAGATCTCGTGAGACTCATTCACTATTACGAGAACAGCCCAGGAAAGACCCTTCCCTATACCTCAATCACCTCCCACCGGGTTCCTCCCAAAACACATGGGAATTGTGGGAGTTAACTTCAAGATGAGATTTGGGTGGGGACACAGCCAAACCGTATCAGGTTTCTTGTATTTTTCCCCCAGTTTATCCCAGTGGTTACATCTTTTGTAACTAAAATATGAAACTAGGACACTTACCTTGGCACAGCGTGTGTGTGTGTGCGGTTCTCTGTGGTTTCATCAGGTGTTGATCTGTGTAATCACCACTGCAGCCAAGATGCAGAACCATTCCAACCCCACAGGGAGCTTCCTTTGCCACAGCCACTCCCGTCCTTCTGACCCCTGGCCTTGGAAACCTCTCATCGATTCTCCATCTCGTTTTAATATCGAGAATGTTATATAACTGAAATTACTCAATATGTGATACTTAAAAATTTTTTCTATTTTTTTCCGTATTGTAGTGATATCTGTATCATATGATTTGTTTTTTGAGGTTGGCCTATTTCATTCAACATAATGCTGTGAGAGCCATCCAAGCTGTTGTGTAGGTTGTTTCAAGTTTTTGGATATTAGAAATAAGGCTACCATGAGCAATTGTGTATGTTTGTGTGTGTGTGTGGGCATAAGTTTTCATTTCTCTGGAATAAATGTCCAGAAACTTCACTGCTGGGTTGTATGGTAGGGGTAGGTGTATATTTAGCTTTTTTTTTTGAGACAGAGTCTTGCTCTGTCGCCCAGGCTGGAGTGCAGTGGCGCAATCTTGGCTCACTGCAAGCTCTGCCTCCTGGGTTCACGCCATTCTCCTGCCTCAGCCTCCCGAGTGCCTGAGACTACAGGCGCCCACTACCACACCTGGCTAATTTTTTTGTATTTTTAGTAGAGACGGGGTTTCACCGTGTTAACCAGGATGGTTTCAATCTCCTGACCTTGTGATCCGCCCGTCTTGGCCTCCCAAAGTGTTGCGAATGCAGGCGTGAGCTACTGGGCCCGGCTCTATATTTAGCTTTTTAAGAAACTGTCAAACTATTTCCCAGAGTGGCTATACCAGTTTACATTTGCGCTAGCAGTATTTGAGAGATCCAGTTTATTTTCATCTGTGCCAACATTGGGTGTTGTCACTGCTTTTGATTATAGCTGTTCTAGTAGATGTGGAGTGATGGTTGATTGTGTTTTTCATTTCCATTTTCCTAATGCTAGTGAGGTTGGACATCTTTTTGCCATTTGTGTACTCTGTTAAGTAAATGTTTTTCCATCTTTAATTTCTAGTTGTGGTGTTTGATTATTTTTTTTTTCTTGTTGAATTTGGAGAGTTCTTTACATGTTCTAACTATGGGTCCTCTGTCAGATACGTAGTTGGACATACTTTCTTTTTTTTTTAAGACGGAGTCTCGCTCTGTTGCCCAGGCTGGAGTGAAGTGGCTGTATCTTGGCTCACTGCAACTTCCGCCTCTTGGGTCCATTCTCCTGCCTCAGCCTCTCGAGTAGCTGGGACTACAGGTGCCCACCACCATGCCTGGCTAAGTTTTTTTGTGTGTGTATTTTAGTAGAGACAGGGTTTCACCATGTTGCCAGTCTGTATCTTGTCTTTCCATCCGTTGAGATTCAGAGAGACTTCAGTGGATCCAGTGTTTTTAATTTTGGTGAGGCCTGATTTATTGCTTTTGTTACTTTTGTGAGTTGTGCTTTTGGTATCACATCTAAGAATTTCACAAAACTCTTTGTTGAAGATTTTCTTGTATGCGTATTATAGCTTTATGTTTGAATATTTAAAAAAAAAATTTTTGGTAAGGTGAGAGATTTAGGTTGAAGTTCATTTTTTAGCCAGTGTGTATCCAAATGTTCTAATACCACTTGATTGTCCATGAGCGGGGCTCTCTGTGACCTTGATTCTGTTCTCTTCTCCATCTCATCAGTGTGTCAGTTCCTGCCAGTACCACACAGTGTGCTGTACTGTGGCTTTATGGAAAGTCTTAACGTGGGTAGGCTGATTCTTCTTCTTCTTTTTCAGAAATCTTTAAGTTATTCTAGTTCCTTTGCCTTCCCGTATAAATTTTAGAATAATCTTGTTCATATCTACAAAATCCTTACTAGGATTTTGTTAGGACTTGTGTTGAACCTATATATTATATTAGTTTGGGGGGGAATTGACATGTTTCCTATGTCGAATCTTCTAGATCATGAACATAGTACCTTTTGCTCCATTTTATTTGGAGATAATTTGATCTCTTTCACCAGCGTTTTGTAGTTTTCAGCATGCAAATATTAGATTTACTCCTAAGTATTTAATTTTTTTGTAGTGATTGTAAATGGTTTGGTATTTTAAATTTTTGATTCCACATTTTCATTGCTAGTGTATAGAAATACAGTTGATTTTGTATGTTTGATCCTTTATCCTATAACCTTGCTGAACTCACTGGTGGTAAGAGTGGTTTTGTAGATTCCTTGTAATCTATAAAGACAGTCATGCCATCTGCAAATAGCAGTGGTATTACTTCTTCCTTTATGGTCTGTGTGCCTTGCCTTGTGGAGCTGCCTAAGAACGTACAGCATTGAGCAGTGGCGGCAAGAAGGGGCACCGTCACCTTGTTCTTTCCCAAGCAGGAGCTGACAGTATTGCGGCATTAAGCAGATATGGACTGTAGGTTTTTTAAAGATACTACTTAACTAAACCAGATAACTATTTGTAGTTTTTTTTTTTTTTAAGAAATCTATCTTGTATTAAGAAACAGAACAAAGCATTGGCAGGAGAAGTGGTCTAATACATAGTTTTGTCAGACCCAGAAGCAGGCTTTGGAGATGTAAGTTGCAGAGTCCTTATCATTGTGATAGTGGAAGCCACACAGGAGGATGATGTTCTTGAAAAGATTGGGAGACATGTGGTATAGCTCTGTGAAGAATAAGGAGGTGACACCTTTGGAAAGAGGATGTATTGGAAAGGAAGAATAATATCCATCCTTTTTGGCAGGAGGAAAACTAGGGGAGGAAGAATGAAATAGTGGTGGTGACTATGACTTTTATCCTCAATTGGTAACATCAGGGCAATTGAGTAAGGATGTGATTAGGATTCAGACGAGGGCTAAAAAAAATGGGAAAATTTGGTCATGCTTTGGTAGAGAGCATCAATAATCAGCAAAAGAAAATCAGTAATAATTTGTATTGAACTAGGCATAAATTTACGGTGACATATCCATCAGGGAAGAGCCTGGGTGATGACAGAGCTGAGGAAATGTGGTGTGGGGAGTTGTGGTGAGGTAGGCCCCCATGACGATGGGAATTGATGAGTTTGTAGGGGCAGAGGGGTTGACTGCTACCAATTTACTGGCTGTGGGAGTGGCTCAGAAGCAAGTGTTCTGAATTTGTGTGGGGAAAGGCTAAGTGCTTTTCTTCTGTGGTCCATATGTTCCCTTCTTAAAGAAGGTGGGTGTTCTCACCACTGTTTACAGCCAAGAACCGGAAGAGTCCCTTTTGTGACAGGTAAGGACCAGCCCAGAAATTGAACCAGGTCCCAACCTGGTGACCTAAAGCCCTTCCTTTTTGCTTTCTGAACTGGAAAAATTGCTAGGACATGGAGTTGTGGCCCGAATAAGATCCTGATTTGCCGTCTTTGAAGTAGAATAGCTCTGTGGTAAATGCCTAGTCTCCCCATCCTAGAGGGACATCACCGTGGAGATCATTGGGTTGAGAAGGTTGAGAATCTGTGTCCAGGCTGTTAGGTGGTTTTTAGTGTGTGTGGAAAATCACTGGGTACTGGGGGAGACTGCAGGACGTTCATAGAGGAAGTGGGAACTGGGCACCGATGGGTGCAGTGCTGGGGACATGGGCAGTGCAGTGTTCATGGTGGGGACTCTTAACAGACCTTGTATGTTTTGGAAATGGTACTTATTTGGCCGTATTAGTGACAGTACCATACCAGTACTGTACTAGTCAGGTAGTTAACAAGAATTGTGAACTTCAGAACGTTCTCAGTCTCATCATAGTGTTAAATGCATTATTGAATTTTTCTGTTTTTTCACATGATTTTGTTTTTACCAAATGGAACATAACAGCCAAATTTTAGGTTTTACTTGTAATATACTCCTTTTCTTAAGGAAAATATTAAGAATATACTTGAAAATGTAGATGGTAGCAGCAAAAACACCCGTGTTTGGGGGAGTTAAAACAGCTTAGTAAAATATCTTAGATTTGTCTGTAAAGTCTTTATCTTTTTTTTTTTTTCTTTTTGAGACAGGATCTCGCTCTCTCGCCCAGGCTGGAGTGCAGTGGTGCCATTATGGCTCACAGCAGCCTTGACCTCCAGGGCTCAAGCAGTTCTTTCAGCACAGCCTCCCGAGTAGCTGGGACTATAGTCATGTGCCACTACACCTGGATACTTTATTTTTATAGAGGCAGGGTCTTTCTGTGTTGCCCAGGCTGAAAGTCTTTATCTTAATAAATTGGGATCATGTGGAAAAAGCTAGCTGAGCCATCTTGGCAACCTGTCATCAGTCTATGTGGCACTAAGGAATATCCTACTGCCATATGGGATGAGAAGCATCCTGAGGTATTGTCATGCTCTTCTTGTTCAAAAGATATCTGCTACACTGAGAAATTGTTATGGAAATTAAACCCTGCACCATAGAGAACCAAATTATACATTTAGCAAGTAGATTAGTCTTGTTTATTTATTTATTTCTTACCAATTTTCAGTTGTGAATGTTTGCTACTTTTTAATTTCCCAAATAATCAGGCATTATAAAATTCACTGTTACTAACATTATTATTTGGTGGCTCAAAGAATAGAAGATTATACAGTTAGTTTAACTGCAGGAGGAAAATATTTGGAATATTGCAATACAGGTAGATTGTAACTCATATTAATGAGTTGTGAATATTTCAGTGTATTTCTATTTGTAGATCCTGTAAGTAGTAAGGATCATTTAAAAATTATTATTAAAAGACTGAGCGAGTAGGCTTTAATTTCTTCATGGCTTGAGACCTGCTTTCTCATTTTTATTTGACAAAAACCCCAAACTTGGACACTTGGAAAAAGTGTTCTGGTTTCTGTCTTTCACAACTTGGAATCTTTTTCCTGCGGGTGAATACACCTTTCTGTAAGCTGTTGTGAGGCACATTGATAGTTCTGTGGTCTGGGTTAATGTCTTTCTCACGAGATTTGCATTTCACCTGTTATCAAAAATCACTTTGTCCTTAGGAAAATGGAGCCAGTGAATGGCATTTCCATAAGAAGGGAGGGGAGGTGTCAAATGCTGGGATCATTCCTAGTTCTAACGTCCTCAACTAATTGGCAGACGTTGGGGGCACAGAAGCATGTCATCTTTTAAGAAGACATTAGCATTGTGTTGCTTTTAAATTGGTGACCGTAGGTATCTGTTGGGTATAATAATTGTCTAATTTTTGGGGGGTGGAGAGAAAGGAGGCAAAAACTATGGGAATTATTTAATTATGACTAGTTAAAATTTTAGAAGATAGGCTCTTGATATGTTAAAATGCTTTGTTTAATGTTATGATTTGGTTATAGAGGCATTTTATGAAAAGCTACTAATCAAACATTTTAAGAGAAAGTATAACTTGTACACTACTGGATTTAGTTTCAGCTGGACTTGATGGTGTAAGGCAATTTAAATATAAAGGGGAAAATGTTTCTGAATAATCAATAATTTAGAAACTATTTCGCATACATAAAAATGCTATTGAGGAAAGCTCCCAGTTACTGTCTCCCAAGGACTTCTGTTTGCTTCTCCCTCTTGTTTTGCAATATTTACCATTATGCCTTCCTCACATTTTTGTCCTCAAAAAATTCCCCATATTTCATTTTCCCTTTTTAGCTCTACTACTCAGTGAGGCTTAAACTTACTGTTTTCGTTACAGTATTTCTGTATCCTTGGGACTCACGCCCTTTACTCCTAGCGTGGAAGTCGCCTGACTCCCCCGCGTAGTGGTTTCCGGCTGCATGATCCAGGGGCAGTTCTGGCACACCTGCAGGGCTTTCATACCTCACGCCTGTTGCGAGTGTATTCGTTGAGTTTTGTGTAGTAGCACATGATTTGATAGTGGCGTCTTAACCACTGCTTTATTCTGTCTGTACGCAATAAAATTATTAGTAATAACATTTTTACATGTTAACAGGTGTTAGTAGCACAGTGATATGAATAATGTAATTGTATCATCAAAGTCTAGGCATCTTAGATTTACTGGTACAGGGTTATAGAGGAAAAACCGAGTAAAATGTTGGAATATATATGTTTTTAGCAGCGGGCATTTAATTTAGAGTTTCTAAAGGAGAGTGATGTCAGTGAAGCGTTAGTTCATGTAGTTGCTGACTGATGTTGACGTTAAGGTTTCTGTTGCAGCTCTTGTTTACAGTGCTCATGTTTTGCAGACAGTGGTCTTGCATTTATAGTATCTTTTGTCTGGAAGAACATGTTAATATCAGATAATGCTATAAAGTTTATATTTTCTAAATTTTATATGTATCTTTTCAAATACTTAGATCTAAATACTTGATTTTTCATTTTGAATTTGTCTGACTTTTGTATACTAGAACATCAGAGTAGATAATTATGTGTCGTAGAGCAAAAATTCATATCTGATTCCATTCTGGAAGAATTTTGCTCTATTTGAAATGCTGAAGAGAAATGCGTTCATTTGAAGCCTGTCTCGCACCTGTGACCCAGCTTGCAGTGTGTTCTGTGGATGCCAGTGCTGTCCAGTAGAACTCACTGCAGTAATGGAATATTCTCCATCTGTGATGTCCATTATGGTAGCCACTAGCCTGGGTGCCCGCTGAGCTCTTGAGATGTGGCTCATGTGACTGAGGGAACTGGATTGTAAGTTTTATTTAATTCTAATTAATTGTAATGAAAGTTGCCACGTGGGGCCAATGGATGCTCATTTGGACGGTCCAGGCCTGGCTACTCTCTGTGCCCAAGTTACTATTGTAAGGAGGGTGACCTTTTGAGTGGGATGTTGGGAAGCAGGAGAGTGAAGACTGAGGCCTCGGGGGCTTCCTTCGTGGGCGGCATTGTGCTGTGCCTTCGTAATGTATTAAGTCCACTTTCGTCAGTGCTTTGCAGATGAGTGAACAAAGACTCAGACCAAGGAGCTTCCGTAGGGTCACTTGCTGGTGATTGTTTCCAAAAACATGACTTTAAAGTCCATGTTTTTCCATTGTGTTTTGTTGCCTGCTCACAAGTGATTCATTTTTTTTTTTTTCATCATCTCTTGAATAGCTGTGGTGCCATGCCTGGGTTGAGAAAAGGTGGTGCATGAACTTGAGTAAGAGCTGGCCTCTGCCTGTTGTCAGCTCAGTGAATGGACGTGATGCTGATGTGGTGGGGGTTTGAGATCTAGGCTCTCGTTTGAACTCTGCCATTAACTAGTGGTTTAGTCTTAGAGAAGTCACTTGCCTGTGGGACCTCCAGTTTTCTCAACTATGTAATGTGGGAGTCCAGCATCAGTATAGTGTAGTTGCAGGTGTCTGAGATGGTAATTCTCAGGTAATGTAACTAGGATTTTCCTGGCGCTAGGAGTGTGTGCTGTCACCAGGTAAAAGAGTGATGATTTATAGCTGCTGTTGGTGGGAGGCGTTGGGGAAGGAGTGCCCATGAGCCCCTGCCACAGGGGAAGACGACTCGGAGTGTGCAGGAGAGCACAGAGCAGTCGCAGTCTGCGTGGCACCACAGTGTGGGTACTGGAGGGAAGGAGGCATGTGAGAGCATTCGAACTGGACAGTACAAACAACAGGTAAGGTGAGAGAAATAGTCATTGAAAGCTTACTCTTTTTTATTTGAAGCCTTATTTAATTCTTCTGTCATTCAAGCATAAACAGATGAAATATTATCATCATTTTACTGAAATCTACTTGACCATTTCCTTTCTTACCTTACCAAAAAATAGTAATGGTGAACATACTTGTTTTGACAATCTTAAATCACTTTAATGCCACCCTGATTTATAACTGTTGTGGACTTGAAAGTATGCTTTCAGTTTGGAGGTGTTTGGGTTTATTGTTTCAAAAGTGATGATGGCAGTGCTAAGATATTCCATTCTTGCAAAGCTCAGTCTTTGTGTGCTGCGGTGGAAGTTCTAGAATAAAGGTGGGGGGAGCTGGCTTCCTTGGCTATCCCCATGGCAGAGCATCAGCCCCGTGAGAGAGTGCTGCTTAAGGGAGCAGTGCTTGGCAGTCCTTCACATGCTGGAACAGTCCCTGTTAGGGATGGGCAGCGTCCGAAAAACCAACCTCTGACCTTTCAATATGAAGGTCTTCCCAGCACAGCTGAGAATTAGGTGAATATTCATAGGGATAGTAACAACTTCAGTTGAGACACACACACATGCGACCTCATAAGGAATGCTACTATGGGAGATTTATGAAGTTTACTTCATATATTCAAATTGATAAATTCAAATACTGAAACCTGCAAGTTTTCAGTGTTTGTAAAGTGATTTGTAAAGCATGAGAGCATTACGATTGTAGTAAGGATGTGGCACTCCAGGGTGGGAGACAGCAATTCTGAGATGGAGCTCTGATGTGGCAGCCTCATTTTATAATCAGCCGTATGCTGTCATTTTTATGCAAAATTTCTTGTTAACTTTTAAGCTTCCTTGGTCACAGAAATGAAGAATATTTGACTTATACGGCAGGCTTTCTATTCTAGCCTTGAATATAATTAGAAGGTGAGATTTAACAACTTCCTTTAATAAGCCAGTCTGGGTCTTTCTCTACATTTTGAAAATTTGAATTAAACCAAAGTTTTAATACTGAAGTTTAAGTTCATGATTGTTTTGTGCTTAAAAGAGATGAATTTGATACCTTTTCATCATTTTCTGAGGTATTTTAAGAAAAGCTACTTTACTAGAAACTATACTCTCCACGCCCAAATAATGGTTTGGATGACCAAGAAGGGGAAGAGTGCTCCTGAAACCCAGACACTGTTGGAACAGGGTAAATTTAAAATTAAAATATTTACTGCATAGATGAAGAGAGCTATGTGGAAATACAGTCAAGCTTTTATCATTAGAATATCACAGGAAACATTTGTATTCTCTTTAAATATTGGATTGAGCTGTAAATCTTTTTTTTTTTTTTTTTTAAGATGGAGACTTGCCCAGGCTAAAGTGCAGTGGCGTTGTCTTGGCTCACTGCAACCTCTGCCTCCCAGATTCAAGCTATTCTCCTGTCTCAGCCTCCTGAGTAGCTGGGATTACAGGTGCCTGCCACCACAGCTAGCTAATTTTTGTATTTTTAGTAGAGACAGGGTTTTACCACGTTGGCCAGGCTGGTCTTGAACTCCTGACCTCAGGTGATCTGCCTGCCTCGGCCTCCCAGAGTGCTGGGATTACAGATGTGAGCCACCATGCCTGGCCTGAGCTGTAAGTCTTAATATTGCATTAGTTAATACTACTGGAAAAGTCATTTTTTAAGAGTGGAAAAAGTGATTATTACTTCAGAGAATGAGCCACATCCTGGATTAATTGAAATCTAAGGGCCTTTATCATGGAATGGTATATTGGGAATTGCCAGTAGGTAACCTGTAGCTATACCTTTTCTCAACATACAGAGCATTGGCTGCTTCAGAATATTAATGGTTTTATTTTGCCAGTAAGAGTGTCTAAACAGAAAGATAATTCCCCTGGGGTTCTAGAAGCCATTGTATATTTATATAAGACTTTGTATTTTTATGTCAAATTTAAATTTGTGTAACCAACCTGTTATAAGAAAAACCCCACAGATTAGCATTAGGTGTGCTATTAGGGTCTGATAAATACAGAAACAATCAATATTGGCCCTAAATATGTACAATTAGTTTGAACTTTTTTAAAAAGCAAAAAAAAAAAAAATACACAATATGTATCTTTTGTTTCATACAGTTGCTGTGATTGGCTGATAAATATTTGTCAAAGAAAGAAAGAACTGAAAGCTCGCACAGTATGGCTTGGATGTCCTGAAAAGTGTGAAGAAAAACATCCCAGGAATTCTATAAAAAATCAAAAATACAATGTGTTTACCATTATACCTGGGGTAAGACTATTGCATTCTTGGAGATGGGTTGTGTGTCAGACATTGCTGGCTTCCTTTGCTGCAGGACGGAGCCTGTTGAGACTCTGACTTAGGTATTGAGTTGTGTCACATCCAAATCAGTGTCCTTTTGCTTTTGAACCATCTGTGTTCCCAGTAATTGTTAAATAATTCATGTGTATTTTTAATGTCTACATCGTAGAGTTCAGCTCAGGAAAATGTATGATTTGATTATTGCCTTCAGTTCTTGATAAACATAATATTTATATTATTTTAGAAATACAGTGTAGACATAATGAAGTAAAGGTAAATAAAATGATCAGAAAACAAGTTATACATTTTGTTTGGCTGGGAACTAGTTTGGAGAAAAGAGTAAATGTAATGTTTAAGCCCTGCCAAGAGATTTCATGAAGAAAATGAAATATTTTTTTATATTGAAATGATACAGTAACAAAGTATCTGTAATATGCATATTTATATATAGATGTCTTTGCTACTTCACATTATAAATCTCAGCCCTTGTTATATTGTTATATCATTAGTTATGTTTAATTGGGTATTATGTTAATTTTAAATACTGTAGTTTAAATATTTTATTACTTTTTTGTTGCTAGTGATGTTACTGGCTTAAATTATAAAACAGTTTA
Source organism: Colobus angolensis palliatus (assembly GCF_000951035.1). NCBI lineage: Eukaryota > Metazoa > Chordata > Mammalia > Primates > Cercopithecidae > Colobus > Colobus angolensis. Next base: position 1,172,241 of record NW_012114433.1, read on the forward strand.
CATACAATTGAAATAGTTGAATAATTTTTGCTTTTTTGTATTTCGTTCCTTATTTTAATAGATTTATGTATCTTTCTAAAGGAAAAGGAAGCTGGTATTGATTATATTTCTATACCAAAGTTTTTGGCATGTTTTAGGTCTTTTATTTGCAAGAAAAGCTCTTGATTACATGTAATGTGGGCGGCTTTATCTTGTATATTTAATTTAAATAATCATGCTGACATTGTATTGGGCATTGATTTTACCCCCACCCTCACCTCATCCCCATCCACCTAGTGATTGGCAAATACTTGGTATCTAATGTACTTCTTTATTAAAACCCACAAAACTAATGGCTTCATAATTAAAAGACTGATCTTTTGTCAGGATAATAAAATGTAAACTGTCTTATAGGCAGATAAATATTCACATCTTTATTGAATGAAGCCAGTGTTTTCTGCTTAGGTTTAAATTATTAAATACTCACAGATCTCAGAGATTGGCTAAGCAGTGTACATTTTCCTAAAGGTCAGCAGGTTCAGTCAGTAGACAGTAGAGTATTGATTACAGTCGTTTAAAGCCAACAGTGCAGCTTAACTTTGATCAGTGTAAGTCCACACAGCCTGCCCAGATTGGCTGCATGCTGAAAATACCTGTGGATGTGACTGTATGATGATTACCATGTATATGAGTTTTTTATCTTAGATTGTCTCTGAAATTAGTCTTTTCATCTAAAATATAGTATTTTAGAAACATTTGGTAATTACACAGTAGGAATTCTATGTCATTTTTACCACAAATGGCAATTTCTAAATTGCTAATAGATATAATTTATGCTAACTGAAATTTTAAAGAAATCACTAAGGAAAAAGCACTTTATTTCCTGCTGAGATTGATTTATGAAATAATTCAAAACATTCTTAGCAGGTTGAACGTGATTATGAACATAAATGCATTGTCAGTGTAACTGATTTTGAGTCCCACACATCACTGTATGATGATGCAGATAACCTCATTTTCTGAAAACGAGTTGCAGACTCTGTAGGTCAGCAATGAGCACTTAACCCATTGCCCTGCTTGGTGAAATTTTCATACCTTCCAAGCGGCATAGAAACGGCATGCAAAGAGATTGCGATTTGTAAGTTGCAGGTTTGCAAGTTTGATTTTAATTGTAGTGTGCTGTTTGAATTATTCTCATCTGTAAACATAAGTTTTGTTCCATTTTGATTTTCAATGTAAATCTAATAATTAGAGGCATTTGTAAATTGAGATCTATTAATATATTAGATCTTGGGTTTTTGTCCCTAAAGATAACTATTTGAAGTAAAAACCAAAACCAAAACCTTGCAGTATTGACATTTCTAATATTTTATTGAATGATGAAATTTCTTTTATATTTGAAAATATTAAGAATTAACAACCCAAAGATCATAAGAGTAGGTGGGTAGTTGTCTTCTTGAAAATTGGTCTGCAGTTACAACTTCTTATATTTTGTCTTTTTTAATGTTTTGAGGGAAGTAAATACCCACAGGAGATTAAGGCAGTCTATCTCGTGAAGTCAACCTGTTCACATTTGGCTTGCTCATTCAGTCTTTGTAAAGCTACCTGGATGTCTGTGTTAAAAAAAAGTGGCTATTTATTTGTTTTTTACCATTTCATAAATATAAGATTAATATGTCTTTTCCATTGTAAGATTTTCTGAGTCATTATCAAGATAACCTGTATATTTACTGGCTTGCTAACATTGGGAAGGTTTTGCTATCTTTTTTTGATGTTCATGTAAAGACTTACTAAATGAGTATGGAAAACTGGAAAATTTCATATAAGAAAAATAAAAAAACTTCTAGGTGACATTTTTTAACATAATTGAACGTCCTAATTGTCTTATTTTCAGTTTATTTAAAATATATTTTGGGAATAACCTTACCTTTCTCTGTGATATAGCTATTAGAAAGCCAATGTGAAAATTAATACATTTACTTTGAATCAGAACATATTCTCACTGTTTGATGGAAATGTGGTGATATGTTTTGCTGATTTTAACTGTTTAATTTAGGTATTAAATTTTTTCGTTGTAGGAATTTTGTTAATTTTCTCTTTTCCTTTTTAGGTTTTGTATGAACAATTCAAGTTTTTCTTGAATCTCTATTTTCTGGTAATATCCTGCTCACAGTTTGTGCCAGCATTGAAAATAGGCTATCTCTACACCTACTGGGCTCCTCTGGTAAAAGAAAAGACTTTAAAAATTAAGTTAAATTATGAAATATTTAGAATATAGTTTTAAGAGTTGAGATGGTTAAAAGTTAAATTGACCAGATTTTACAAACATGATGTTGTTGCAGTGCATCACTGAACTTCTTTTAAAAGATTTTGCTGAGTGACTTCAGTCCCTCTGAGAACAATGGGAAGCGTGGTGGTAGCATGCTGCCTGTAGAGCGGTGGCAGAGGGGTTTTCCTTGGTCATTCTGCACCTGTGTTAAGGGTGCAGGTCATCAGCAGCTCCCTCCTGTGTGATGCAGCTGTTGGGAATGGGGGCTGGGGCTGTGGGTCTGTTCTGTTACTCTCTTCACACCCTGACCATGGTGAGCATTCTGAAATATCCAAGTGCAGTACATACGATGTCTGGTTGACATCTCAGTGCATAAAGTTTTTCAAAAGGCCAATGATACAGTGATGCTTGTCAATGAATGTTTCCATTTCAAACGTATGCTGTCTTGATAGTCTTAAGCTATTGGCTGATAGTTTTCGTTGACTTTTAGCTTGTACAGGCAAGATGTACATCATCTTTCCTCCTTTCATGGAAAAATGTACTACTTCCTTTATTTTTATTTTTTGGAGCTAGAGTCTCACCCTGTTGCCCAGGCTGGAGTGTAGTGGCATAATCTCGGCTCACTGCAACCTCTGCCTCCTAGACTCACACAGTTGTCCTACCTCAGCCTCCTGAGTAGCTAGGATTACAGGCGTGTACCACTACACCTGGCTATTCTTGTGTTCTTAGTAGAGACGGTGTTTCACCATGTTGGCTAGGCTGGTCTCAAACTCCTCACCTCAAATGATCCACCTGCCTCAGCCTCCCAAAGTGCTGGGATTACAGGCATGAGCCACCGCGCCTAGCCACTACTTCCTTTTTTGGATTTGCTCCCTTTTGGGCAGATGACTTGAGGGATCTAGGTAGGAAACACAGAGAGTGAAAGGGTTCCTTCAGTGAAAGAAGAGTGCAGTCCTTGGGGGTCCACGTGAGTTGTGGCCTTCCACAAGAAGAGCCGAGCTGTCTGCTCCCGAGGGATCTGTCCTGGCCTGGCTAGGCTCCATCTCCCTAACCAGAGAACTCCAGATGAAGCAGGAGAACTGGAAGACAGATTAAATTCTTGTTTCCTGGACAGGCACAGTCAGGCTTTCCTGTTTGCCTGTAGTAAAACCATGCTGAGGGGCATTTTTTGATTTCTCTTTCACATAGACTTCATAGTAGGGTGGATTTGAGGAATGAATAACTTTATATGTAATATAAACACAAAATTACTAGATAAATGAATACATTTTTAGCTTATTAAATTAGTAAGATTGAAAGAGACACTGGAGCTGAGCGTGGGTAAAACTGTAACACTGTGGTGCTCATCCCATTAGTGTAGATGTGGTGAGCTCCCCCGTTGGTGTGCATAGTGTGCATGCACACCTGTGTTGCCTTTATGGAGGATCATTGATCATATGTATTAAAGACCTCTTGAGGAATTTATCCTAAAGAAATAATGATTGATCACAAAGTCTAAAGAATGTCCATTATAAATATTTTAAAAAATCAAATGTCTAACAATAGATTATTTAAACTCTGCTATATCCTGTGTACTTGTTGGAATACTGTGTAGCTTTGAAAATGGTGACTAGGAAGTGTTTAGTTACATATGTATTAGAATAAGTTTTAAAAGGTGGCTCAAAATATGTATAGAATGAAATCCACAGTTCTTTTGATCAGTCAGTATTGAGCTCCTTCATGTCCAGCCCTAGTCTAGGAAATGTTGATACAACAGTGAACAAGACAAACCAAAGTCTGTTCTAATAGACTTAAAATTCTGGGCGAGAAGGCAGTATATAAACTCCGAATGCCAACGTAGCCAACCATCAGGCTATGAAGAAGAAAATGTAAAGCAGGAAAAACGAGTAGAGGATGAAGAGGGTGTTCTATATAGGGTGTTCAAGGAAGGCCTCTCTTGTAAGGTGACATTGGAATGACATGTTACTGGTAAAACAGTCAGACGGATATGAAACAGGGAAGAGGGTTGCAGGCAGAGGAGCAGCTGCAGAGGTCTTGGACTGTTTTAGCGTGTTCCAGGGTGTGAGGAGATCATCCAGAGAAGGGTGTGGGTGGGAAGAAGCAGCTGGAAAGGAGGTCAGAGGGCCTGGCGTCAGCTCTTCCAAGCCTCTCAGATTTCGTCCTGGGTGGAAAAGGAAGCCGTGTGTTTGTGTATGTATTGCATATATTCACACACAGAAGAAACACTGAAGTGTATACAACAGAATTTTGAAAGTTGTTGTTGAAGCTAGGTAACCGTGGAAGGGGGTATGGATAACTATTTTTCCTTTCTTTTCTCCACCTTCCACCACATTAGCAGTAACCAATTCTGAATGTGAGATTATAATTCCTGCGTATCTGTTAATAGTTTTACTATGTTTATATTTATCATTAAAACAATACGCAATATTATTTTGTATGCTTTAAAGATAACTTTATAAAGGTTATCTTAATCTGTGTGGCGTATTGCAACATACTCTTTTTTTTTTTTTTTATTTTGAGACGGAATTTCGCTCTGTCGCCCAGGCTGGAGTGCGCTGGTGCGGTCTCTGCCCACTGCAAGCTCCGCCTCCCGGGTTCATGCCATTCTCCTGCCTCAGCCTCCTGAGTAGCTGGGACTACAGGCGCCCGCCACCACGCCCGGCTAATTTTTTGTATTTTTAGTAGAGATGGTGTTTCACCGTGTTAGCCAGGATGGTCTCGATCTCCTGACCTCGTGATCCGCCCGTCTCGGCCTCCCAAAGTGCTGGGATTACAGGCATGAGCGACCACGCCCAGCCAATTATATTTATGATTTTAATGTATTTATTTATAGCCCCTTTTTTTCTATTCATTGCTTTCACAGTTGTATTTACTGCTTAAATATTGTTTCCCGGCTGAGTGCTCATGCCTGTAATCCCAGCACTGTGGGAGGCCAAGGCGGGAGGATATCTTGAGCTCAGGAGTTCAAGACCAACCTGGATAAGATGGTAAAATTCCATCTCTACCAAAAAATAGAAAAATTAGTTGTGTGTGGTGGTGCATATCTTTAGTCGCACCTACTCAGGAGGCTGAGGTTGGAGAATTGCTTGAGCCTGGGAGGCAGAGGTTGTAGTGAGCCAAAATTGTGCCACTGCACGGTGGCCTGGGTGACAGAGTGAGACCCTGTCTTAAAAAAACAAAAAATTGCCTCGTGGGTTAAAATTGTTTTAACTTAAACAATGATGGTCTGAGAACACAAATTCTTCTTAAAAAAGTAAAGGAAAATGTATTTATGTATATTTTGCTTCGGCCTTTTGTACTTACTGTGATTTAACTAGCTTTCAACCAAAGAAAATGTCCTTTAGATGGTTCTTTATGAAGAACTTTATTTGATTTGTTCACAAAATTGATGATCTTGGCCATACTTGAGTGAAGTGTGCATGCAAGCGCACACACGTCTGTTTATCAAGACAAGAAAACATTTCTTTGTTTTTTCTTTTCATATGCTCGTTCATTTCCAGTTCTAGCTGCAATTTTTAGTCCTTTAACTTGAATTTTCATCCTGTTATTTTGAAGTACTTTATCATTTTTTGACATATATTAGCTTTAATTATTTTTAGATAAGTACCTCAATAAGCAACTACAATATTCATGTAAAAGATGTTGTTATTCCACTACATTTGCGTTTTAAGATTTTAGAGAAGTGAAAAGCCACTTTTACCATTTGAATGATGCTTGACGTTGCCTTCTGATACACCTAGATGATTTCTCTCGTGTCCTGAGTATCATAGCATATTGTTAGATCTGAGAATTGATCTACTTTTTAAATGATTTTCTTTTGTTCTTTGGTTTGTCAGCAGCCACAATTGATGCTACCTTTCAGATAACAAATGATGAATAGTATGCTTTCACTGTTTATATGCATCTTAACCTTTGATTGAGCAAATCTCTTAAAAAGTTGATGTGCACCTTAGGCTTACCTTCAAATCCGAGAAGCAAGCTTACGAGGGCATATTGATTCTTTCAAAAAGCTTTTAAAAACGTTGAAAATCAAGACAGTTTGAAAAATTAGACAAAGTTAAGGAATAATTAAACATACACTAAATCTAAAGAAATCTCTTTAAAGGAAACTATTTAAAATAATGCAAATTTGAAAATATGTATAGGTGTCTCTTTTTAACTGAAGAAAATGTTCTTCCACAAGAATTCCTCATAAGCCCTTGAGTTCTTGCATTTTCTGTACCAGTTTATATTAACCCCGTTGTGTCCAGTGCCAGTAACACCATGTGATCTTTATATATACATTGACTTTTTTCCAGTCTTTTCTTGTTCTCTAAGGTTCTATAACATTCTCAAGAAAAAGATACTAGTTAACATTTCCAGATTTCTTCTAGCCAAAATCCTGCCACTGAGGCATAAAACCATTTTACAGTTGTCGGTTGTAAAATTCTATTTCTGTTGTTCACTAATTTTAAATAAAACAAGTTAGTTCAAACTTACTCCCTCTGTTCTCTAACTAAAATTGAGATGTTTTTGAAAACAGTGATAGCTTAATTAATATTTCTTTTTAAGTTACTTTTGGTAATATTATTTATTAGCTTTAGGTCTGAACTAATTTGTGTTATATTTTCCCATATAGTAGAAGTGTAAATTGAAAATAAGTTGATTTCATTACATTATCATGTCTGGATGAAGATTACCTTTCATATTCAGCTTTCAGAACAATTCTTTAAAGCAAAGCTTGTGTAATCAGAGTAACAAAACAGAATGTCATGCTTCTATCAAAATGAATGAGATAGAATAGATCTGTCTATGCAGAAGATCTTTAGATAAAGACAGCTCTGGCTCTAACAATTTTTAACATTGTATCTTCTAGATAAAATGTCTTCTGCTACTTTGTTAATAGATAATTGGCAACCAGATAGGCTGTGTGTGTCTCAATTTGCTTATCTGTAAATTAGAGGTAAAGATACATACTTTGTAAGACTTTTGTGCCATTTAAAAGGGGTAACTCATTTAGGATACTTGGAAAAGTGTATGGCACATGGTAAGCCGTCAAAGGCAAACCAGTAATGTACTCATCTAACTTTTTCTCCTATTACAAAAATGTATATTGTTTTGGACTCGCTCCACATAGTTGTTGGGTTGTCTGGAGAAATAGGAGAAAGGCTGTGGACAAGCCATGTGAGAAGAAGTCCATGTTGTCCAGTCTGTCTGACACACTCGTGCACAAATACTGCTGTTTCCAGGATGACAGTAGTTTATATGGCCCTTCTGCTTCCAGTTTTGATTTTTCTAGGGAGCATTGTTATAGCATAAACCTCTGACCTGGTTGGTACCGAGGTAATGGGAAGACCCAAGTGCTCCTACAGTAGTAAGACTTGCTTACTCCAGTCCTCCATAAACCACCAATCTGTAATGATCCATTTAAGAACTCAGATCTAAACTCTTACGGTAGAGGCTCATTTATTGTAGAGTCCAGTGGCAGAAGGAAAGGGTGGCCTTAACTTCCCTTTCCTTTAGTCTCTTTTATGTTCCTAGGCTGGCCATTGGGCATTTCCTCAGGATAGATATGCTGGAGATGGATGTGATGGTAGTGACATCTTTTGGGTGTTGAGAATCCTATGCTTGTGTTACTTATTCAGAGAAACAGATTTGGAAATGTGTTGTAAAGCAGCTTGGACACTCTCATAGTCCTTGCCTGTGACCAGGATCCTGTTTCCTCTTAACAGTGTTTAACTCCTGTTTTCAGGACTTGGGACCTAACCTTCTTTATTCTGTCTTCTTTAATACTACTTCATTTGAAGTAGGAGCTTAATTTCACTGACTTCCTTGAGTTCTTAGGAACTAGCACATTTTTGTGGTTTATGATTACTTAATGAACTTGGTTAACTTTTGCTGTCTTTAAGCCATAAGTTTAAAGAGGTGAAAATTAGAGTCACCTGGAGAGTTTAACATATGTGTCTGAGGTCTCTTCGCTGGAAATTAGAGGTAAAAGTACACGTTTCAGATAGGGTTGGAGCAAATTTATGTTCCAAAAGTCTTTCAGGTGATTATGATATGCTTACCTGATTAAAAAACACTCCTTTAAAATACTGTCTATACTATATAAATAAAATGTGCTTGCTAATCACTTTCATTCTCTGTCTCAGTGAGTCACAAACAGAACTTTAAGAAGTTACCTCTGCATCATGAACATGAGTCTGTAGCAGTAAATCTTCTCTTATGTGGGAGTAGCCGCAGACAAGTATATTTCCTGGATTCAAAGATGCATGTTTTTTATGTTACTAAAATTGAGCTGTGGCTTATAAAATGTATATATTTACAATGCTGTTGTCTTCCCACCGAAGACTACTACTAAAATAATACTGATGTATCTTAAAACCAGTGACATCGTTGAATCAAGGAAATAGAGCATTTCCTCATATGACTCTGTGCTATGAATTTCTTACTTGTGGACATTCAGGTTATTTCTAATTTTTCATATTCATGCTGTGATCCTAGAATTTTTCCTTTAGGATAAGTTTCTAGAAGTAAAACCGCTTGGTTAAATGTGTGCAAATTTTAAGGCTTTTGATAACACCAACTTTCTTCGAACTTTTTTGGGGATGTCTGCTACTTTGGCTTTTCATATTCATTTTCTTTGTTTTTCTGTTGCTCACTCTAGTTCAATAAAACGATGAATTTATATTCAAGTTCTTCTTTGTCTCGAATAGGCTTTTTGATAACTACTTTTATTTCATTGCTGCTTTGTTATGACTTGTTATCAGCTTTGAAGAAACTAGCCATCATTCCTTGTATATTCTTCACTCTATTATGGAGACGTTTATCATAATATAAAAATTTCTTCTATTCTTAAAATTTTGTACTTCACGTAGCTGGCATCACTCTTAGTCATAAAAGACTGAATGTGTTCCGCTTAAGCTTAGGAACAAGGGTGTTTGCTCCCACCAGTTCTGTTCAACATTGTATTGAAGGTAAATTAAATAGGGCAGTTAGAAGAAAATGAAGTAAAAGGCATCTAGATGGAAAGAAAGAAGAAGGTCTGTCTGTCTCTAGTCACAGATGGCATGATCTTGTTTATAGGAAAACCTAGGGAATCTACACACAAAAATATTGTAACTAAACAAAATGAATTAGCAGGGTTGCAGGATACAAGATGAACATACAAAAGTCACTTGTATTTCTAGCAATGACCATCCCAAAATGAAATTAGGATAACAATTCCATTTATAATTTCATCAAAAATAAAATAATAGGAATAAACTTAAAGCATGAAATTACATACTGAAAACTATAAAAGAATTTTGAAAAAAATGAAAGGTCTGAATAAGTGGAAAGTCATGTTCATTAGTTGAAAGACTTAATATTGTTAAGATGGCAGCACTCTCCAAATTGACCTACAAATTTAATCCAACACCTAACAGAATCCTAGCTGGCTTTTTTTTTATTTAAAAAAATTGTTTTGGAGAAATTTACAGATTGATCCTAAAACCCATATGAAAATACAAGGGACTCAGAGTAGCTAATACATCATAGAAAAAAATAGATCAAAGTTGGAGGACTCACACTTTCCCATTCCCAAACTTACTACAAACTGCGTGATCAAGACAGTATGGTACTGACGTAAAGATAGGTGCATAGATCAATGTAATTGAGAGTCCAGAAATAAACCTTGACATTTATGACACATTGATTTTCAACTAGGGCACCAAAATAGTAACTCTTATAACTCAACAATTAAACCTAGGAAAGAAGTAGGTAAAAGATCTGAATAGACATTTACCCGAAGAAGATATACAAATGGCCAATAAGCATGTGAAAAGTTGTTCAACATCATTAGTCAGTAGAGGAATGCCAGTTAAAACCAGAGATACTACTTCACACCTAGTAGGATAGCTACAATATAAAGGGCAGACAGTCACAAATGTTGGTGAGGATGTGGAGACCTCGGAACCCTCATTAGTTGCTGGTGGGAATGTGAAGTGGTGGAGCCACTTTGAGGAACAGTTTGGCAGTTCCTCAAAATACTACACACAGAATTACCATGTCACCCAGAATAGGCAAACCCATAGCGACAGAAAGGAGATGAGTCATTGCCAGGGCCTAGGAGTGGGAGGGAATGGGAGGTGACTTGCAGTGGGTATGGTGCTTCTTTTTGGGGTGATGGAAATCTTCTAAAATTAGATGATAGTGATGGTTGTACAACTCTGTGAAGGTACTAAAAAACGAATTGTATACTTTTTTAGTGTTAATTTTATGGCATGTGAATTATATGTCAATAAAACTATTATCTAAAAAAAGAACACAGTGTGTGCTAAAGGACCTAAGTGAGGTCTTACTCTGCTCATCAGCCGTTGTCTTCAGTGGAGACCAGGGCAAATACATGGCACATGCCGTGCCATGCCTGCCTTTTTTGCAAGTGGGGCACATCACAAATTATTTATGGCTTCTTTTTCCTTGAGTCCAAGAGTGGCTTTAGGATACTTCTCAAAACAATGCTTCCAGTAACCCCTGGGAATACACTGGCAAAGATCAGAAAGACATCATGGTGTTTCAGGAGACTACTCATAGTTCCCTAGTGTTGAAGGATACAGCCGTATTGAGTGGGGGACAAGGCTAGAGATCTGTGTATTCGTAAGGTTAGGGACTTGGGGAGAGCACTGTATTTCAGTAGGAGAGCTGGGGAGAGCCTGGGTCTGGCTGGGGTGCCACACAGAATGCAGTCAGGCTGGAGAGAGGTGTAGAAGGAAGCACAGTTAGCAGTTGGAGGAAGGAGCCATAGTATTGCTTATAGATGATGACAGTGGGATGGGTAGAGAATTGGGCCATCAGTGGACTAAGGCCAGCTTTGGGGTGACTGGATAAAGAGGGGTGCATGGCACCAGGAGAATGTGCTGTCCAGGAAGCCAAGGGATGGGAAATTAGAAAGAGGGCCTGGTGAACGGTTGTAATGCACAGAGGAATGGGAAGTTTCTTGAGATGTTCCACCTTACTTGAGAATAGTTTTAGTCAAGTGGTGGTGGAAGGAAATTGTGGCAAGTGGAGAAGTAAACTGGATGTGAAAAGGTTTCCGATGGTGCAGAGTGCAGACTAAGGGCTTGATGTGCTCAGGGAGAGATGGTTGTAGGGCCGAGGGAGGCTCATGATGAGGGGAGAGCACAGTGTGGCTGAAGAGAGATGGCAGAGGGGCTGAAAAGGAGTGAGAGACACAGGCTGTCAGGTTGATTTTGAATGGGAAAGAGACTAGAAGAGTCCATGTTTAAGTCATGACTGTTGAAGGGATTTTCAGATAGGACACATGAGAAGAAGACTATTTCAGTAAATGTAAGAGACATTCGCCAGCAGCACACTTCATTTGGCCTATTGGTTATACAGAAAACAAAAAACTGAAATAAAATAGATCATTGTGCTTTCAGTGGACATACATCCAGTGTTCTGTTATTTACAGTTTTGACTGAAGCAAGGTCATCATTAATAATAGAGATTGACTTGAAGAATATTTCTGTAACATGTCAGAAAGTATATATGCAGCCTTTAAAAATCATGGGCATTAGCTTCATATTAGTGGTATAATGGGCTTCACAATAAATTACGAGGATATAAAATTTTTTTTCTAGATAGCATCATATTAGTATAGTCAAATTTTTACTTAAAAAGTGAGATGAAAGCACTATAGTTGTTCATTCTACTGCAGTTATATAATAATGCACTATGTAAGAAAATTGATGTGTGATTACCTGGGAATTGTTTTGTGTTCCTAAATACTTTTATTCTGTAAGAAAAATTTAAGTGCGGAGATTAAGTATAAGATTTTTATGTCAGTCATTGTAAATTTTGTATTTGAATGCCCAACTATTCTAAATGTAATTTGTGGGTTTATCGAAGATTGTTAATTTCTTTTTCTTTGGGTTACTAAGTATTTTCTGACATTTAGCTTGAAGTATATATTAGGAGGTGAATTAAAAATTTTGGGAGTATACTGAGAGTTGTAAACCTTTTACAGTGAATCCTTTTGTAATATATCATTGTTACTTTTTGACGTTTTTGGTTTTCATTTATTTTATGTTTTAGAGAGTAATATAAATGGAAGGGAAAATGTTAAACCAAGTAACAAATAATTTTCTCTTTTTTGTTAAAGTTCAGTTTTCTAAAAATACCTTACTTTGTTTTATAGGGATTTGTCTTGGCTGTGACTATGACACGGGAAGCAATCGATGAATTTCGGCGTTTTCAGCGTGACAAGGAGGTGAATTCACAGCTATATAGCAAGCTTACAGTAAGAGGTCAGCAAGATGCTTTAATCCTGTTTAGCGTTTGCTTACTGTAATTATCATTTTAGAGTTAACATAACAAATGTATGAAAACATTTTAATTCTATTACTGAAAATAGTATTATGTGATTGTGTATGATATCTAATTAATTTCCTTATAATGTATAGTGCATGCAATTTTAGGGTAGACTTTTGTTCATTCTCTAGATGTTTGGATGTATGTCATACACACATATATACAAACGCACACACAACCACACAGGCATGTACATATATTATTAATAATCATATAATGTGCTCTATTGGTATATACGTGTTTTCTGAGAGGCATAATGTCACTTTGTATAAAATCTATTTGGTATTATATTTTAAACACACTCACAAAGGTCAAACGTCTATACCATGGCACTAACCTATTCTTAAGTACAGAGGCCTTTGAACAACAGAAATGAATATCGTGATCCGAGATGGTAACTGATGCATGCACGTTTCTCCTTAACCTTCATTCAGGGCCTTAAGTCTTGCTTCACTTAACATCTTTCAAGCGCTTGCTTATATGATTTTTCAGTCCATAGTAGTAAAAGAAGCAATGTATTAAGAAGAGAGGGAGGAAAATGATTACAGGTAGGCATGAGACAGTAAAAAAGTGACTGAAAACCTTGGGAATAAGGGAGATACTCAGAAACTGAATGGGTATTCATAATAACCCCAAAGTCTGTTTAAAAAGTTTACAGTGGATTTTTATCTTCTGTATGTAAGAGGACATTTACAATGAATTATTTAACTTGAGATGGTACCTTCAAAAATGACTTACTTTTAACACCTTATTGGGCTGTATTTCACGTAGCATAAAATTTATCCATGTAAAGTATACAATTCAGTGTTTTTTGGTGTATTCATAAAGTTGTGCAGCCATCACCGTCACCGTCATTTAAGTTTAGCACACTTTTGACATTCTCAGAAGGAGCCCTGAATACATTAGAAGGCAGTAGTCATTCTCTGTTTTCCTCACCACCCTACCCCAGCTCTAGGCAGCCACTGTTTTCCTTTTTTGTCTCTGTGGTTTTGCCCACTCTGCACATTTCATATCAATGGAATTATGCAATATGTGGTCCTTTGTCACCAGCTGCTTTCACTGGTCATGTTTTCAAGGTTCATCTGGTAGTAGCTTTCATCAGTACTTTATTTCCTTTTGCTGCTCAGTAATATTCCATTGTATGATAGAGCACGTTTTGTGTATCCATTCATTAGTGGATGGACATTTGGGGTTGTTTCTACTATGTGACTGTTGTGAATAATGCAGCTATGGACATTTGTGTACAAGCTTTTGTGTGAAAATGTTTTCATTTATCTTGGATACATACCTAGGAGTGAAATTGCTGGATTATTTGGTAACTCTATGGTTAGCATTTTAAAGAATTGTCAACCTGCTTTCCTAATTGGCCACACCATTTTACATCCCTACCAGCAGTGGATGAGGGTTCCAGTTTTCCCACATCCTGACATGTACATTACTCTCTGCCTATTTGATTGTAGCCACTGCTTTTTGATTATAGCGGGTGTGAAGTAGTATCTCATTGTGGTTTGGGTTTGTATTTTCCTAATGATTAATGATGTTGAGCATCTTTTCATTTGCTTATTAGCTGATTAGCTGTTTGTATATCTTTTCTGGGTAAATAACTGCTCAGATCCTTTGCCAGGTTTTTTTTTTTTTTTTTTTTTTTTTGAGACGGAGTCTTGCTCTGTTGCCCAGGCTGGAGGGCAGTGACACGATCTCCGTTCACTGCAGCCTCCGCCTCCCAGGTTCAGACAATCCTCCTGCCTCAGCCTCCCGAGTAACTGGGTTTACAGGTACCTGCCACTGTGCCTGGCTGATTTTTTGTACTGTTAGTAGATACGGGTTTCACTGTGTTGGCCAGACTGGTCTTGAACTCCTGACCTCGTGATCCACCCGCCTCAGCTTCCCAAAGTGCTGGGATTACAGGTGTGAGCCACGCCCATCCCTTTTGCCAACTTTTTAACTGGGTTGTTTAATTCATTTTGTGTATGGGGTAAGGTGTCGATCCATATTCTTTTGTATGACTATCAGGTTGTCCTAGTATGATCTGTTGAAAACAATGTTTTTTCTCCATGGAGTTGAAAAATGATTAAAACTCTTTGATGCTTGAATGGTGGCATGGTGGAGGAAGGATGAAAAAGGTAAACCTTAGTATTGGAGAAAAAAACCCCCAAATGGCCTGGTAAATTATGTATAACTTTGCATTGTCTTTGTAAGAATATAATATAGATCTATCTTATTTTTAAAATTGTTGTAACGGAGGGGCTAGACAGAGATGTTTTTCTGGTGTATTAATGGCATTATTCAGAAATAACTAGAGTGGTGATGGCAGTGAAATGGCAGAGTTGGCGGCTCCATATGTCTGCCCTTCCACAGAAACATTGAAAATCAAGCAGAAACTGTTAGAACTAACTACTTCAGAGCTCTAGAAAAGTCAAAGGTTTACAGCACCCAGGAAATTGCTGCATCCAGAAAAAGTCAACCTAGAAACAGTTGGAAAGCTTTTTTCCCCACGATTGCCCTGATCTCAACACCTTCTCCCAATCCTGTAACAGGGCACTAGTCTTGAAGGTGATGGCCCATGTTCCCCATTTTCAGCTTATTCCAAAAGAATTGTTTCTGCGTCTAACCAGTTGGGGGACTTCTTGGAGGGTTGACGCTAGCTGCTTGTCTTTTTTCACCTAACTTGAACTCAGGACAGAAAAGCAGAAATGTAGCTGGATTTCTTAAACATATGCAAGGCCTATAGTAGCCTAGGGCAAAAGATGACAGTCAAGCCAGACAGTAGAGTGTCAAGTGCCAGGCAGCAGAAGCTGGGGAGGGAGTTTCTTTGGGAAATTTGGGCATTCAAAAATTCCCCTGTGCATGCTGGGAAGTTTGGAAGTGACATGCAAGCCAAGAACTGGAGGAACACTCAGATCTAAAGTCTTTCCCTCTGGCTAGTTTCTAGGCTTAGTACAAGTAGGAAGGGAAGGATGCAGCAGAGTTGTTAATGGCCTGGCTGAATCCTGCATGAGGCTGCAGCACAGCCAGGCTGCAGAGCCCAGGACAGGTTTTGTTTGGGTTTGTTTCCTCCTCCCCTGCCCCTCCTTTTTCTCTCTCCATATTGAAGGAAATCTTTGTCAGAACACTGTCTGAATGTAAGAATGGAAGAGAGACTTTAGAGACCATCCATGATAAAGAATACACACTTTACAAAAATAGTGTAGAAAAATCAGTAGACGAACACAGCTATAGCATGTAACAATAAAATCAACCAAAAAGAGGGAGAAATAGCTAATTTCAAGAATTACCAGGTTATATGTCCAGTTTTCTTTTTTTTTTTCTTTTTTTAGACAGAGTCTTGCTCTGTCGCCCAGGCTGGAGTGCAATGGCGTGATCTCAGCTCAGTGCAATCTCCACCCCCTGGGTTCAAGTGATTCTTCTGCCTCAGCCTCCCGAGTAGCTGGAATTATAGGCATATGCCACGATGCCTGGCTATTTTTTGTATTTTGTAGAGATGGGGTTTTGTCATGTTGGCCAGGCTGGTCTCAAACTGCTGACCTCAGGTGATCCACCTGCCTTGGCCTCCCAAAGTGCTGTGATTATAGGTGTGAGCCTCTGCGCCCGGTGTATGTCCAGTTTTCTACAAAAAACGTTACAAAGTATGCAACAAAGCAAAGTGTGGCCCACTCCCAGAAGAAGGTAATAGTAGCTGCCCCTGAGGAAAGCCAGACATCAGACTTAGGAGAGAAAAAGTTTAGATCAGCCGACTTAAGTGTGCCAAGGTGCTCAAGGAAATCATGGGGATATTGCTTAAAAGGTATTAGGAGAATGATGTAAGAACAAGTAGAGGATAATCTAAAGGAAGCAAACAAATTCTGGCACTGACAAGTATAGTAAGTGAAAACAAACACTAGAGGGTTTCAGTAGCAGAATTGAGCACACCAGAGAATCAGTGAACTTAAGCCTAGGTCAATGGTACTTCTCTAGTTTGAGGAGCAGAAAGAATGGAAAAAAAAAAAAAAAAAAGCAGCTCTTAAGAGACCTATGGGACAGCATCAAGCATACCAAATACACATGATAGAGATGCAAGAAGGCGAGGAGAAAGAGGACAGAGAAAATACATGAAGGGATAACAGCCAAAAACTTTCTAAATTTGATAAAAGACATTAATCTGTACATTGAGGTAGTACAGCAAAGCCCATGAAGGATAACATGAGAAAAATCCATAATGAGATCCATAACCAAGCAGCTGACACCCACAGACTAAGAGGACACCCTGAAAGCAGAGAGAGAGAGAAATAACTGGTCACACACAAAGGACCCTCAGTAGGATTTATCAGAAGCCATGGGGGTCTGAAGGCATTGGGGCGACATTTTTAAAATGGTGAGAGAGGAACAACAAAAAAAACCTGTCAACTAAGAATTCTGGCCGGGTGCGGTGGCTCAAGCCTGTAATCCCAGCACTTTGGGAGGCCGAGACGGGCGGATCACGAGGTCAGGAGATCGAGACCATCCTGGCTAACACGGTGAAACCCTGTCTGTACTAAAAAATGCAAAATACTAGCCGGGCGAGGTGGTGGGCGCCTGTAGTCCTAGCTACTCGGGACGCTGAGGCAGGAGAATGGCGTAAACCCGGGAGGCGGAACTTGCAGTGAGCTGAGATCCGGCCACTGCACTCCAGCCTGGGCGACAGAGCAAGCCTCCGTCTCAAACAAAACAAAACAAAACAAAACTAAGAATTCTGTATCTGGTAAAAGTGTCATTCAGAAATGAAGAAGTTTTCTGGGCCTGGTGGCTCATGCCTGTAATCCCAGCACTTTGGGAGGCCGAGGCAGGTGGATTTCCTGAGGTCAGGAGTTCGAGACCAGCCTGGCCAATGTGGTGAAACCCTGTCTGTACCAAAAATACAAAAATTAGCTGGGCATGGTGGCATGCACCTGTAATCCCAGTTAGTCAGGAGGCTGAGGCAGGAGAATCGCTTGAACCTGGGAGGCAGAGGTTGCAATGAGCTGAGATCGTGCCACTCTAGCCTGGGTGAAAGAGCAAGACTCTATCTCAAAAAAAAAAACCAAAAAGAAGTTGTTAAGACATTCACAGATAAACAAAAGCGAATACGCTTTCGTGCATCTAAGGGCATTATCAAAAATGTAAAAAGAAAGAATGAGAGAAAATTGTATATCTGATAAGGATCCAGTATCCTGGATACATAAAGAACGCTTAACAATTTCAACATCAGAAAGATAATCCAATTAGAAAATAGACAAAGGACCTGAGGAGACAGTTCTCCGAAGAAGATATACAGATGGCCAACATGCATGTGAAATGATAGTCAACAGCCTTGGACCATAGGGAAATGCAAATCTGTGTGAGACATCACCATACACCACTAGGTTGGCTATAATTTTAAAAATATAGAATATTGCGTGCTGGAGAGGATCTGGAGAAATTGGAATGTTTGCACATTGCTTGTGGGAACAAAGTGGTTCAGCAACTGCGGAAAACACACTTTCAGTTTCTCAAATAGTTAAAAAGAATTTAAAGCAGGGGCCCAGTGTTTATTTAGTGTTTATTCACTATTCACAATAACCAAAACGTGGTAATAGCCCGGATGTTCACTAAAAGATGAGTGGATAAACAAATGGATAGCAAATTGAGAAATCATGAAGGGTTGCTACATGCTACAACCGGGGTGAACCCCAAAAACATTATGCTATGTGGAAGAAGCCAGATGCAAAAGGTCCCATACTGTGTGACTTCATCTATATGAAATATCCACAATTGGTAAATTAGTAGAGATAGACTGCCGATTGGAGGTGGTCATGGACGAGCGGAAGAAGGGAGCACGAAGCATCTGCCTAATGGGCATTGGGTTTCGTGTTTTGGTGATGAAAATGTTTTGGGACTTGATAGAGTTGGTCGCACAACATCGTGAATACAGTCAGTGCCACTGAATGATGCACTGTAAAACGGCTTTTTATGTTATGTTAGTTTCACCCCAAAATGGCATAAAATGTTCAAGAAGACATTCTGCTGTTACGTCTTTTGTACGTCTGTGATACTTGAACTTCAAGTACTTTAAAAATAATTTTCAGTATGTTTATTTCAAATGTACATGAAAATTTACCATTTAAAAAAGCCATCATTGCTGGTCATCTAAGAAGTAGAAGTTTCACATGTCACTAATGATAATGACAGCTACTTTTTGACTTCCTTGTGTGTGTCAGATAACATTCAGAGTACTAGTTCTCATATCCAGCATCGTCCAAAGGGGAGTTGATGTGCTCTCCAATTTCTAGATGAGAAACCTGTGGTTTGTGAACTATTTGCCCTGAGTCACAGTAGTTTTAGGTAGAGCTGGTGCTTGAACCTAGGTCGTCTGACTCCAATCCAGTGTTCTTTCAGCTGTGGCACACTGCTTCATGGCTGGTGGTTCTCATACAGATGTTTGATGAGTAAAACCGGTAGTGTTAAAAAATGCATCAGTTTAGCTTGTTATTGAGCACAGTTTAGAATTTATTTTTTCGTTAAGAATGTTTGCTGTTGGCCGGGCGCGGTGGCTCAAGCCTATAATCCCAGCACTTTGGGAGGCCGAGATGGGCGGATCACGAGGTCAGGAGATCGAGACCATCCTGGCTAACACGGTGAAACCCCGTCTCTACTAAAAAATACAAAAAAAGCTAGCCGGGCGAGGTGGCGGGCGTCTGTAGTCCCAGCTACTCGGGAGGCTGAGGCAGGAGAATGGCGTAAACCCGGGAGGCGGAGCTTGCAGTGAGCTGAGATCCGGCCACTGCACTCCATCCCGGGCGACAGAGCGAGACTCCGTCTCAAAAAAAAAAAAAAAAGAATGTTTGCTGTTTACCTCCTCCTCAGTTTCCAGTATTTCACAGTTACCTCTTTGAATGGCGTTGATGGCAGCCTCCTTGTGTGACTGACTTTCTGTGGTTTGCTGAACCGTATTTACAGCATTTGGACTGTTATTTTGGAGTTCTCAAGCATACACTTATAGAAGTAAACTGGAGGAATGTTCTCTGTTACTTTTTTCTTTTGAAAAGGAAAGCCACTTATACATTGCTTTGTTTGGAAGCAGAAAATATTTTAACCAGTATATTATCACAGTCACACATATTTTGAGTTATCTTGTGTTTTATTTTCTGACACTTTTTTGGGTGTAGGACTTTTCTATGTATGTTGCTGTTACTTTACTTTCTTCTTGTTTATGGCTGCTTGTTTTTGTTTTGTTTTGTTTTGTTTTTAGTAGAGACAGGGTTTCACCATGTTGGCCAGGTTGGTCTCAAACTCCTGGCCTCAAGTAATCCACCCCTCTCAGCCTCTCAGAGTGCTGGGATTACAGGTGTGAGCCACTATGCCTGGCCTTTCTTGAAGTGTACTTAAATCATTTTTGTTTCTGTGGTCTAACATCTGAGCAGCGTTTGGAAAGAATCCATCCCAGTATTTCATTTAGGAACATTCAGTATACATCATGGTATTAGATTGGTGCAAAAAATAGTTGCACCAAGTAATTTTGTCATTGGAACTAATAGCAAAAACTGCAATGACTTTTGCACCAACCTGTATTTCTACTATGTAATGATATTTCACGAGCACTTTCCATTTATTATCTCATATTTTTAGTTCTCTGTGGCTGGACCAAGGTAGATATACTCAGGCATGGCCACATAGACTCAGGAGTGGTTATAAACATACATATACACACACTCAAGTAGATATATAAACTCATTACCACTGTTTTTTCTCAGGTCACCCTTAGAGGGTCTGCATGAATTCATTTCTACATGATATGTTGACTACAAGTCTTTCCATCCTTCCTTTTCACTTGATATGTGTGTGCCACCTCCAAGTCTAACCAGTGCTTCTAACCAGGGAGATACTTCTTAGTCACTAAAGCCGACTGAGGTCTGACCCCCGCAGCCCTTGAACAGCCCTTAGCTGGGCCTGGCTGATGGGACTTGACCGGTGAGGCCTGCAGCTCCTGGCCTGGCTCCAGCTCTGGCTCCAGCTGTCTGTTCTGCCTGAAATGGGAAATGGACTCCTCACTGCTGTTACTGCTCCATCTTTCCTTGGCAGTAGCCCTTTCCTTTCAAAGTAAAAAGTATTTTCAAAAAGTGAATCTGATGCCATTTTATGGCTTAGAACCCTTGAGTCACATGTGACTCTCCAACTCCCTGTGGCCTGGCTCTGGCTGCCTGCTCCAGCTCCTGTGATTTCTGAGGTGTGGTTGTACTGGTTTTTCCTTTAGTTCCTTGAGTAGGCCTCTCCTTCTCCCTCTTAGAGACTGGCTTTTAAAGTAATAGCCACTCTGTCTAGGGGTTCTTGTTCTGTCCTGTACCGTTTGGCCACCTCCTGCTCAAAACTTCAGGTTTTATTAAAAGATTATCTTAGAGAGGTCTGCCTCGATTTCTTCAAATGTTACTCCCCACCTCAACCCACACATACGTCCCATGGCACCTATACCTCCCTGTGGGAAGTGGCATTACTCTGAAGACTACTTCAATTCCTGGACTCTCAGTTTCATGAGCATGGGGTTCTGGTTTCCCCTAGAGTGAGCAGAGTCATTGGCACGTGGTGAGCACTCAGTAAACAGAGAGAGTCAAGAAAGAAAAAAGTTCCAGATCTAGATGAAAGTGCTGAATCCGGTCTAAGGCCAGGGGGCTGCCCTGTGAGGTGGCACCAGTTTGCGTTTCCGTTGTGCCCACAAATGTCCTTCCGACACCCTTGCCCACTCACTCCAGTTAAAAAAAAGTCATTGTTCATTTGTGATCTTTTATAAATTACTTATTTAATACCTTTTGTTTCTGTTTTTACCTTCTTACATTTTTACCTTATTACAATTTTTCTACTAAAAGGAATTTGCCTTTGTCACATGTAGCAAATATTTTTACCTTGACTTATTTTTTAAAAATCATTTTTCTTGGATGTAATATATAATTTTTATATAATTTAAATCTCCTGATCTTTTGTGATTTTTACTTTAATCTTAGAAAGTCTGTTCATTCCCAATATAAGTGAGTTTTGTGTTTTCATAAAGTGTTTCTGGATTTTCATTTTTTGTAGTTAAGTTTTACTGCATTCGTAATTTTACACTTAAGATGTATACTATGTGGAGAAGGGACCTTTCTTTTCCTTTTTTTCCCCACAAATGCTCAGCAGTTGTTTTGAAACCATGTTTAAAGTTAGCAGAGTTCTTCCCCAAACCTTTGAGACTTAACCAGGTTTCTTGTCCAAGGACTCGGAATATGAGCTGCCTCCCCTGAACCTGTTCCTCTCTGCCTGAGCACAGTATAGGCCTTGTGTGCACCAGGACTGACCTCAAGATGAATTTTATGTTTTATGTTACTTAACATGAAAAGCCCCAGACTCCAAGTCATCCTTCAGATTCTCCATTTTAATCACCATGGGATAGTGTGTATCTTTATTCTTACCCTTGGTCTTTTTTCACTGAGTTTCCAGAATTCACATTCTTTTTTTCCTTCATAACCTGAAGCTTTTCTATCTATAGATTCCTCTCTGAATGTGCCTTCCTGCTGTCACTAAACTGTGGCTCTATTCTGAGGGCCCACATCCTAAACAGACTCTTGGGTGGCCCTAGTTTTGGCTCCTGTGGCCTTAGTGCCGCTCCACCTGCAGGTAGGCCCTCTCTCTAGCTCATTCTCTTTCGTGCCCGGACTCCAGTTATTTTTCAACCTCCAGTTTATTGACTTTGCATCCTTTCTACCATCCCTAGCCCCTTCGATCTTCTATTTGAAGAAGTCCAGTTGGTCGATTTTATTTATGATTGTGCTTTTGTTTTTCTAAGAACTCTTTACCTAACCCACGTTTACAAATGTTTCCACTGTTTCTCCTGTTTTCTTCTAGAAGTTTTTTAGTTTTAGGATTATACTTATGGATATCCATTTTGAGTCTGTTTTTGTCTACTGTGCAGAATATGGGTGTTTTTTGTTTTTTTTTTTGCATGTGGACATTCAGTTGTTGTCAGTACTGTTTTTTGAAAAAGTGATCCTTTTTCTACTGCATTGTCTTTGAACTCTTCAGGTGAGTTTACCTCTGGACTCTCTGCTCCACTGATCTGTTTGTCTGTCCGTAAACATCATGCTCTTTTGGTTCCTGTTGCTTTATCATAAGTTTTGAAATCAAGCCCCAGCCTGTGTTCTTCATTTTTGGTTGTTTTTCTCGGTTGTAGGCCTATGACTTTGGTCATCGGCTTGCCAGTTTCGAAAAAAAAGCTTTCTGCAGTTTTGAATGGGATTTCTTTGGATCTGTAAATCCATTTGGCAGAGAACTGACATTTAAATAGTATTTACTCTTTTGACCCATGTGTGAAATGCATCTTTCCTTTTAAAATTCTTTTCTCAGCAGTGTTTTGTTGCGTTTTGGGGGTTAGTTGTCTTTTATCTCTGCTTTGAAGATTTTGTTCATGGTTTTGAGCGATTTGTTTATGATGTGCCTATGTGTAATTTTCTTTATGTTTTTATGCTTGGGGTTCATTTAACTTTTTGAGTCTGTGGGATGTAAGTTTCATTAAATATGGAACGTATTTAGCCTTTATTTCTTCAAATATTTTTTTCTTCCCTCTCCAATGTCAAGGTTTCCAGTTACACCTGTGTTAGACTGTTCAAGGTAGTGACACTCATGGATGTTTTTAAATTTTTCTTTAAAATTCTTTTTCTGTTTTATTTTGCACAGTTCTATTGCTGTTATTCAGATTCACTATTCTTTCCTTCCAGAATGTCTGTTCTGTTGTGTGTTAGTCTGTTCTCAGGCTGCTAATAAAGACACACCTAAGACCAAGTAATTTCTAAGAAAAGAGGTTTAATTGGCTCACAGCTCAGCATGGCTGGGGGAGGCCTCAGGAAACTTAGAACCATAGAGGAAGGAGAAGCAAAAACGTCCTTCACATGGTGGCAGCAAGAAGTGCTGTGCAAAGAGGGGAAAAGCCACTTACAAAACCATTAGAACACACTATCATGAGAATAGCATGAGGGTAACCGCCCCATGATTCATTTACCTCCCCCCGACCCCGGCTCCCTCTGACTGCAATTAAAGATGAGAGTTGGGTGGAGACACAGCCAAATCATGTCATACTGTTAATTTCATTTGTTGTGTTTTTTTATCTCAAGCGTTGTTGTTTTTGTGTCTGGAAGTTTGATTTGGGTCTTTTTTGTATCTTTCATGTCTTTAACTTTCTGATCATTGGAACACAGTTTTCATAGCTGTTTTCATGTCCGTGTCTGCTAATTTTAACATTTGTGTCCGTTGTGGGTCACTTTTGGTGGAATGTTTTTTCTCCTCTTGTGGGTCATCTTTTCTTGCTTCTTTGCATGCCTATTAATTTTTTATTGGATGTCAAACATTGTGAATTTTGCCATTTTGGGTGGTGGATATCTTGATATTCCTGCACATACTGTTGAGTATTGTTGTGGGATGCTGTTGAGCTACTTGGATAGGCCTTGCTTTGTGACATCATTGGACAGGTCTGGGGCATGCTCCATGGGGTTGGTTATTCCCCAGCGTGAGGCCAGACGTTGTCTGTGAGCCATGGGCTTCTCCAGTCTGGCTGGAAGGGCACTTTGTGAACATGGGCATTCTCTGTTCTTTTGGATATCCCCCTGTCACTGCCTTCCTTTCTGGACACTCACTTTTTCTCAGCATCCAGGCATGTTCTCTTTCAGGAGCTCTGCTCTGACCCTTCCTTCAGCCTGCATGCTCTGTCTTAGACGCCTGTTCATGGCCTCCCCACTGTTTCCTGACTCCTGGCTCCAATGCCTCCTTTTCTAGGAGTCCCCTCCTAACCCTGCAACAGTCACAAATGCCCACCTTTGCCCTCCGCCAGCATCCTGTGCCGTGTGCTCTGCCCTCATCTTTCCATAGCACCTGCTACATTCCAGCATGCCATTACACCCTTTAAACGTGTGCCATTGTCACTAGTGTAGTACAGGCACCTGCAGTAGGAACTGGAATGTAGTAGGTGTTGAGGAAATGGGTTAAGTACTGTCTTCAGATTTTGTGGGGGTTTCCTGTACTTCTTTCTTGAAGTATGTTCTGAGTGCTTTAATACATTTTAGGATTTCATCCATTTGAATTTGCTTTTGTGGAGCGTTTTACAGCCAAGAGTAGTAATGCCATCTACATCATAAGATAAATTGTAACTTTTTGTTAAACTCGAATTTTTACCAGTATTCACTTTTATTAGGTAAGAAATTTTAGAATTAGCTAGAAGATAACAGTAATTTTGTTCAACTCAGTTTCATGGAATTATTATTAGGAACATTTATGTGAAATATGTGGATGTTGTGGCCTGCAAAGAAACGAATACACTCAAGTGACACAGTTTTGCATGAGCAGGCTCAGGCCTGGACCTCAGTGTTTTTGACTTACATTTCAGAGCACCCTTGCAAGCGGAATGGAGAGGAATCCTAGTTTGTTCACTCAGCCACTTCATCACAAAATGTTTGTTGTGTACCTGCTTAGGGCTTTGGCACATCCCATTTACTTACTTAAACAATATGCCTCAAACTCTACAGAGACACATGGATGTGAGTAATTTGGCAATGAGACTACCTGCTTTTGCAGTTGAAGGTCTTAGAGATCTAAGTTTTGTTTACTTTGATCAGCATATTTATTTAGTTTAAATGTGAGGTGGTAAACTATCATCTCAACTAAATTTGTTTATAGAAAAGTAAGTTATACTATATTTCACTTTAATGGATGGATATTAAGATTTAATGATTAATTACTAGAAATATTAGAACCTTCTGTTCATTATTGTTGTTCTTGCATTTAAAAAAAATCAGTATTGCCTGGGTGTGGTGGCTCATGCCCGTATTCATAGCTCTTTGGAAGGCTGATGTGGGTGGATTGCTTGAGCTCAGAAGTTTGAGACCAGTCTGAGAACACGGTGAAATCTCATCTCTACAAAAAATACAAAAATTAGCCAAGTGTGGTGGTGCGTACCTGTAGTCCCATCTGCTCCAGAGGCTGAGGTGGGAGGATCACCTGAGCCAGGGAGGTTGAGGCTGCAGTGAGCCATGATTGTGCCACTACAAACTGGGTGACAGAAAATAATTTTAAAAAGTTACTTATCTACCAGTCTTATACCTTGTGTGTGTGTGTGTTTGGATAGAAATACGTTTTTATCCTTAGTTGCTAGTATCTGTGTGTAGTAGGTCTTTGCTGTGTGCTTTAATCCATTATGACGTGGACTCATTTTAACTACTTAAGGACTAGAATGGTTGTAAATTCCTCTGATTTTAAAATCGGTTAATTTTTTTATAGTAAATCCACAAATCAGTAGTGTGGTCATTTGTTATCATTATCAGTCTGTTCTGTACATAATCATGTGTGCTGGACTTTGACACAACTGCAGTGCGGTGGATGGGGTTTACAGCAGCGTCACCGCAAACATGTGGCTCCCTCCTCGTGCTGTGGTGGCATGTCGGCTACTGCATCACTGGGACAGGAAGAATTTTTCAGCTCCATTATCATCTTATTTTCCCCAAAGTGGCTCTATTTTATTTTGTTTTTATTTTATTTTTTAAATTTTTGTGAGTACATAGTAGGTATATATATTTGTGGGTTACATGAGATATTTTGATGCAGGCATTCAATGGGGAATAACCACATCAGGGTAAATGGGGTATCCGTGCCCTCAAGCATGTATCCTTTGTGTTACAAACAATCTACTTACACTCTTTTAGTTATTTTAAAATGTACAAGTATTTTTGACTGTAGTCACCTTGTTGCTCTAGCAAATACTGTCTTATTCATTCTTTCTATTTTTCGGTACCTAGTAACCATCCCTGCTTCCCCCAACAACTCCCACTAACCTTCCCTGCCTGTGGTAATCTCTAGTCTCTGTCTCCATGAGTTTAATTTAATATGGGTAAATTTTGGATATGCATTTGGAAAGAAGAAACTACATGTCGTAAAAGTATATTTCAGTTACACTTTAAACCTATCATAGGATCTGAAATTTAGTGGATATTCAGATACTTAAATATTGATAGCATTTTAAGCACATTATTTACAGGTGTATATAAAGTATTACTGGTGTTTATGTGGGTTATTTGCTGTGTAATTAATTCTGGGAAGGGAGGGTTTCAATCCAAGGGAGCAAGTGCTGGGAGCTTCTGCGAGTCAGTAGAGGGCACCTTACAGTGGAGGGACGAGCTTCCTGGTGAGGTAGAGCCGCGGCCAACAGAGATGGAGGAGCCAATTGGTAAAGCCTGGCAGTTAACTTAGGGTCCGTTTTGAGGAACTTACAGTTTTTGATACAAATATGATTATCTTCTAAATAATTATCATAGAATGGAATTTTTTGGGGGGATAAACACAGTCCTTAGTTTTTTCAACTCATTCATTTGGAATTAGGGAAATTATGATGTTATATTTTCTTTACACAGGCAGAAATTAATGACTGGTAGTGGGGTTGGTGGGCAAGGTTATATGTTTAAGAAGCATTGGCTTAAGAATAGGTAGTTATGGCTGGGTGTGGTGGCTTACACCTGTAATCCCAGGACTTTGGGAGGCTAAGGCGGGTGGATCATCTGAGGTTAGGAGTTCAAGACAAGCCTGGCCAACATAGCGAAACCCTATCTCTACTGAAAATACAAAACAAAATTAGCCGACCGTGGTGCGGGTGCTTGTAATCCCAGCTGCTCGGGAGACTGAGGCAGGAGAATCGCCTAAACCCAGGAGGTGCAGGTTGCAGTGAGCCGAAATTGCGCCACTGCACTCCAGCCTGGGCAACAAGAGCGAAACTCCGCCTCAAACAGCAACCAAAAAAAAAAAAAAAGACTATGTAGTTATTTGATATACATTTGCATCTTTCTCAGAGGAGCCTATAGAACTTGTTCATGGGAGCAAGTGAGATGAATGCTTTTCCTCTATGAGAAAAAACCCACTGAATACTAGTATGTTTCTGAAGAATAATGGAAGGGAACATTTATCGTAGAAAGATGTACTGGAAATATTTAATTGAAATAGTTTAGAGAGCAGAAAGTACTGTTGTTACCTTACTTGGTGACACCGTTTGGCTGCGTCCCCACCCAAATCTCATCTTCACTTACAGTTCCCATAATCCCCATGTGTCATGGGAGGGATGCAGTGGGAAGTAATTCAGTCATAGGGGCGGTTACCCCCATGCTGTTCTTGTGATGGTGGGTGAGTTCTCGTGAGATCTGATGGTTTTATAAGGGGCTTTTCTCCCTTTGCTCGGCACTTCTCCTTGCTGTCACCATGTGAAAAAGGACGTGTTTGCTTTCCCCTCGCCATTATTGATTGTAAGTTTTCTGAGACCTCCCCAGTTATGCTGACCTGTGAGGCAATTAAACCTCTTTCCTTTATAAATTACCCAGTTTAGGGTCTGTCTTTATTAGCAGTGTGAGAACGGACTAATATACTTGGTAATAGTCACTATTAACTAGTTCATTAAAAAACAAAAAGCTGATAATACATGACTTACTGAATGTGCATTTGATAGTATATTGAATAGGTAGTTTTAAGATAAAAAATGTCATTAGATTTAAATGCTAGCATTTACATTGAAATATCTTTGCTGCTGTATTTAGAGCTTCCTTCTCTATCAAGTGCAGCTCTGAGATTATTAAATGTTGAGTGTCCATTTCATAAACACTTTGTGTCGTTGATTGCTCTGTAGGATTATTGAGGCCAGGTGACTGACAGTTGTGTGTTTTGTATGTGCACAGTGACTCTTAAAATTGAGAGATTTGTTCTGTTGTTACCAGACTCTCTCAAATATGATATTACTATATTACTAGGATCAGTTGTTAGCTCAGTTAACAAAGTGTTGGCCAGAAATCAAATACTTAATGTAAGTGTGGGTTGTTAGAATGTGGCAGCAAAGATAATTCGTGCTGGACCTTCACTGGTGGACAGGTCTGTGAAAGTGGGTAATTTTCCTCCTGTGTCTTCTCTGTCCAGTGCCCTAAATGTTCTTTGGCAAAGAGGACAGCAAATCAGTTATTCAGGATGCTAGGACTTGATAACAGTGTGATCATTTTTTCAAAATTTAGATATGTGTACTTTGAGCAGATACATAAGGCAGATGGTCATACAATTTTGTTACTGTACTCTGTTTAGCTTTCTAATACTTTGTTCATAGTGTAATATTAACATTTTGAGAACTTTTTATGCTGTATTTTATCATAAACTTTTTTCCTTAAACAGGTAATTGAAGATAATTTCCATAGAAATGAATCATAATCACTATATGCCTGAAAATTAAAGGCTCTTAAATATATTCTCTCTCTTTACCGTGTTACAGAATAATAAATCTTTCAGAAATGTTACATCTTGATTACAGAGTCAAAAAGGATATGTTTTATCTTCAAAATGTTTTAAAATTGTCTACTGTATTGTGTGTTATGACTATAGTATTTCCTTTTCTCTCCTTTTAAAATGTGTTGATTTCAGAGAACGTGAAAAAAATACAAGGAAGGAAGGGTGGATTGGATAGGCAGGAGAGAGAGTGAAATTAGATGATGAAGTAGGAACTGTAGGTCAGTGGGGCGTCTCTACTGCCAGATGCTTTGCTATGAAAAGCGTAGCAGTGGGGGTGGAGGCCTGAAGCCTGAGTGACCGTGCTCACAGGAATTAAAGTGGACATTGTTTTGTGAATCTGTTTTCTGGTTGTGTGTAGGCATATACTTAGTGGTTTTAAAGCTACATTAAGATTTGTTTCACACATAATTCTAAAGAGCATTGCTATTTTATAATATAAATAAAAATAGCTTCAGCGCTTATTGGCTTATATAATTGAGGCATGTAGAAAAAAATCAACATAATGCATATAAAAGTTTTGATATCTCCAAAGCAGATCTTTAGGAACAATGTGATACTACTGAAATACAGCTGCTTTAAGAGGTGTTTGGGAAATAAGATCTTTTAATAAGATCTTTAATAATAATAATAAGATCTTTAATAATAAAGATCTTTAATAATAATAATATAATAATAATAATATAATAATAATAAGATCTTTAATAATAAAGATCTTATTAAAGATCTTTAAATCTTTAAAGTCAGTGTAACGAGTGTGATGTTAGTTTTTGATAGTTGTCAACATAAACCGAATGTAAAAGGAAGGAACATTTTCCCTTGTTAGGACGGTAATTTCAAAAATGTAAAAATTAATACACAAGGCCATTGCTAGTCATGAGAGAGTGAGATGGATAGAGTGAGGAAGTGAGGGAAGGAGGTTGGGGGAGGCCCAGAGGGAGAAAGAGGGACAGATACAGAGAGAAGGGGAGGAAGGGAGAGAATGAATTTGCCTGTTTTGTTACCTAAGTATGTCTCAAATTATGCATGCAACATTCATCTACTCTACATCCTATTATGCATGATATTTTATAGATATTTAAGTATATATGAAACTTTATCAATGACTGTTCTACGTTAGATATTTTGTAGATAAGAATTTATTCACATAGATAAATCACTTTTAGTAATAAAGCTTTAGATATAACTTTTTCAGTCCTCTCCTGTGTTGGTAAAGCTATTAATAGAGGCTGATTTTATATATAATTTGCTTTATTTCTTTTTTGGTCAGTTATGTGCTAATTAATGCCATTTATGATATTAACTTAAGGAGTTTTTTTTTTTTTTTTAGACAAAGTCTCGCTCTGTACCCCAGGCTGGAGTGCTAGTGGCCGGATCTCGGCTCACTGCAAGCTCCGGCTCCTGGGTTTATGCCATTCTCCTGCCTCAGCCTCCCGAGTAGCTGGGACTACAGGTGCCCGCCACCTCGCCAGGCTAGTTTTTTGTATTTTTTTTAGTAGAGACGGGGTTTCACTGTGTTAGCCAGGATGGTCTCAATCTCCTGACCTCGTGATCCGCCCGTCTTGGCCTCCCAAAGTGCTGGGATTACAGGCTTGAGCCACTGCACCCGGCCTAACTTAGGATTTTTACATCTCTGTGTTAAGTTTTAATTATGCTTAAATCATTTAGTAATATTTCTGATCATTGTTGACTTGACTTGGAACTGAAACAATGACAAAACATGGTAATAACCTTCTGAGTGTTGTCCCCTTTTAATTTACTATGAAGAAATTCTCCCTCTGTGTTTTTATTGGGACATAAAAAGTTGTGTTTGGAAGTTTACTAAGAGAAGTTAATTATTAGTGACTGTCTGAAAGTATAAGTACAGGGAAATTTCTGAAGTATTTTTTTCTGCATCTTATTTCTAAAGTAATTATTTTTTAATTGAAAGTTGAACTTGGGTGTGCTATTGTTTCCTTGAGTTGACTGTACTTCTTCTTTTTTTAAGGTAAAGTGCAAGTTAAGAGTTCAGACATACAAGTTGGAGACCTCATCATAGTGGAAAAGGTTGATGAATTTTTAATATATTTTAGACCTATATATACTGGTTATTAATGTTTAGCCTGATTGCAAGTAACTTCTGAATTTGAAAGAAATTGTTTGAGACATATATTTTGAATCATAATATCCTTGTGTAAGATTTGTTGTATGTGAAGAAAAATCTAGATTTTTATATATTCTGTTTTGCTAAAGTATATTTCAGTGTGTACAAGCAGTCATATTTTTTTCTGAAATAAGATGGTTAACTGCTTAATGTTGCATCATCAAGATTATTTTATGTCATCACAGAATTGTATTCGAACCTATTTATTGTACTATGCTTCAGTTTTCAGAACTTCCTCCTACAGAGATAATCATCCCTCAATATCCATGAGAGAGTAGTTCCAGGACCCTGCCAAGGATACCAAAATCCACTGATGCTCAAATTTCTTATATAAAATTGCACAGTCTATGCATTAATAAATCCTCCGTATACTTTAAATCAGTGGTCCCCAACCTTTTCAGCACCAGGAACCAGTTTTATGGAAGACAATTTTTCCATGGACCAAGGTTCAGTGGGCTTGTTTTTGGGATGAAACTGTTCCACCTCAGATCATCAGGCATTAGATTCTCATGAGGAGTGTGAGCCTAGGTCCCTTTCGTGCGCAGTTCACAGTAGGGTTCGTGCTCCCATGAGAATCTAATGCTGCTGCTGATCTCACAGGAGGTGGAGCTCAGGAGGTAATGCTCCCTTGCCCTCCACTCTCCTCCTGCTGTACAGTGCCATTCTTAAAAGGCCCACGGTTAGGGACCTCTGCTTTAAATTATCTCTAGATGATTTATAGTACTTAATACGATGGAAATGCTATCTAAATAGTTATACAGTATTTTTTTATTTTTGTTTTCTTATTTTTTATTTTTATTTTTTTCCTGAATATTTTCTCTCAATGCTTGGTTGAATCCCCATCTGTGGAACCCGTGGATACAGAGGGCCAACTGTAGTTATATTACACATAATTATTGGATATGATTCATATGGTTAAAAAATTTAAGAGGGAAAAGTGAATAGAAGTAAAAGCATTACAAAAGAAAAAGTTTAGATCAATGTAGGAAGAAGCTGTAAGAAAAACATCAGGTCCGACGTGGAGATCGTCAGGGCTGCTGGTGGTGTGGAGAGTGACTGAAGGTGTGGGCTGCATGTCGGGGGAGCTGGTGGTATGGAGAGTGACTGAAGGTGCAGGCTGCATGCGCGGGGAGCTGGTGGTGTGGAGTGACTGAAGGTGCGGGCTTCACGTGGGGGGAGCTGGTGGTGGGGAGAGTGACTGAAGGTGCAGGCTGCATGTTGGGTGAGTGCATTCAGAGTGCTCTCATCTGCCTTGTCCCCGACCATATGAGTGCTGTGCGCAGGACACCTGTGTCTGTGTTAAGGGAGTTTGTTCTCAAGTGCTCTCATCTGCCTACTTCCATGACTGTGTGAGTAAAAAGAGCTCAGGTCATACACAGGAAGGGAGAAATTGGAAACCCAGGAACAAATATCAGAGGAAACCAACTGAAAACAAATAATAAAATGCAGACGTACATTCTAATGGTCTAAATACAGCAATCAAGAGACAGAATAGATAAAAAACACACCAAAAACCCAAGATGCATCTCTATGTTGTTTACACAAAAGTCTCTTCAAATATGGTGACATAGATAGGATGAAAGTAAAAGGATAGAAAAATATATACAATGTAAAATTAAACAAAAGTAGTAGGAGCTATATTAATGTCCAAGAAAGTGTACTTCAGAGTGAAGAAAATTACTACATACAAAAAGAGATATTATATAACAATAATAGGATTAATCCATCAGGAAGATACAATGATCCTAAAGTGGTACTCACCAAACAACAGATCCATAAAATTCGTGAATCAACAACTGTCAGAGCTGAAAAAAGTAGACAAGTCCAGTTACAAGTGGATACTTCAGCACCACCCTTCAGGCATTGGATAGAAGTAGTGGACAGACGCTCTGCAGGGATGTGGAAGATTTGCATAGGACCAACCAGCAGGAGTTGTCTAGCATGCATAGACCACTGTTCCTGTCAGTAGGAGAGAACACATTTATTTCAAGTGTCTATAGAACCTTCACCAAGATAAGACATGTTCTGTACCATAAACCTCAACAAATTGAAAAGAATTGAAATCACACAGAGTGTGTTCTCTCACTATAATAGAATTCTTAAAAATCAGTAACAAAGGCAACAGGAAAACTCTAAAACATGTGGAAAGTAAACAGCACACTTTGAATTAATTTATAGGATAGATAGTAAGTCTCAAGGAAACAATACATACAGCTGAATAAAAATGAAAATTCTGCATTCTGGAATAAGTGGGATGCATGTAAGGGCAGTGCTGGGATTAACTGTAGTATGAAACTCCTATGTGGAAATAAGCAGAGGTCTTGGGTCAGTAATCTAAATCCCTACTGCAAGAAACTAGGAGAAGACAGCAAAGTTAAACCAAGGCAAGCAGAAGGAAGGCAATAATAAAGATACAAGTAGAAGTCAGTAAAATGGAAAATAGGAAGATAAGACAGAAAATCAATGAATACAAAAGCTGGTTCTTCTAAATAAGTTAATAAAATTGATAAACCTCTAGCAAGCAAGACTGATCAAAATAAAAAGAATAATGTCACAAATCACCAGTATCAGTAATGAAATAGAGGCTTTCACTATAGGTCCTGCAGCCATTAAAAAGACAGTTACGAAATACTACAAACACCTTGATGCTCATAAATAGAAGAAATGGACAAATTCTTCTGAAACCATAAAGTATAAGAATTCAGTCAAAATGAAATAGATAGTATGAATAGTCCTGTAGCCAGTAAAGAAGCTGAATTAGTAATTTAAAGCTCTAGGAAGGAAATATCTAGGTCCAGGAGAATTCCTTAAAACCATTAAAGAAGACTTAGCATCAACTTCACACAGTTGTTTGCAGACAATAATTGAGAATGCTACACTACCCAACTCATTTTATGAGGTCAGGAATGTCTTTATCTCAACACCAGAAAATAAACAGTACAATAAAAGAAAACTACAGCCCAATTGATATCAGCAATATGTAAAGAAGAGTAATACATCACATCCCAGTACAGGTTGTTCCAGGTATGTAAATGTGGTTCAGCATTCTAAAATCAAGCAATGTAATTTGCCCTATCAACAGAATAAGGAAAAATCACGCAATCAGTTGTTGCAGGAAGATCATTTGACTTAACCCAACACTCATTCATGATAAAAACTTTGAGCAGGTTGGATTAGAGGGGGAATAACCATATCTTGTTTAAAAAGAATCTACAAAAAAACCTGTAGTCAACATCATACTTAATGGTGTAGGACTGAATACTGCCTCTCTGAGACTGGGGACAAGACAAGGATGTTTGCCGTTACTACTCTTATTCAATGGCACTTCTAGTCTGTAAGGCAAGAAAATAAAAGAGGGATTAGAAAAGAAATAAAAATGTCTCAATTTGCAGATGATATAACTATGTATACATGTACATAGATACATATACATATATGTTGAAAATCCCAATGGATCTATAGAAAATCTGGAACTAGTGAGTTCAACACAGTGTTGGGTTATAAGATCGATGCACAAATATGAACCTCATTTTTATATAATAACAACATGTGGGCACAGAAATTAAAAATGCAGTACTCTTACAGTCATTCTGTGAAAATGAAATCTATGCTGAAATTTACAATGTGTTGATAAAAGTAATTTAAGGAAACATATGTAAATAGACCCGTCTCTTTTCGATTGGAACATTCTACATTTCAGTTTTCCCAAAATTGTTCTGTATGCTTAATACCATTCCTATAAAAATCTCAGCAGGGTTTTTTTTTTCTTCTTATTTTTAAAGACATAGATAATCTTATTCTAAAATTAATTCGGAAAGGCACAGGTTGTAGAATAGCTAAACCAACTTTGACAAGGCAAATAAAGTGGGGGGAATCATCCTTCTTGATGTTAAGGCATATTACATGGTTACATTAGTCAACATAGTGTGGAAGGAGGATAGAAACAAAAGTTAACAAAACATTATAGGGAAACCAGAATTAGACAAAGGTGAAAATGATTAAGTGGAGAAAAGGTAGCCTTCTCAAATGGGACTGGGCATCCAGAGGCTAAAAAAAGAGGTCATGGACTCAGTGTAAAATGTGAAATTGCAAAACTTTTAGAAAAAAAAATATTTAGAATCTAGGGAGTGGAAAATATTTCTTAGAATTGACACCACAAGGACAATGTGTAAAAGGAAAACTTGATAAATTGCATATCATTAAAATTAAAACTGTGTGCCTTGTGAAAAACCATGTGAATACAATGAAAATCTACAGATGGAGAAAATATTTGTAAACCATATATTTGATGAAGATTTCTATCTGGAATATATAAAAACTCCTAAAACTTAACATTAAAAAAAAATTGAAATTAGAAAATGGGCAAAAGATTTCAAGAGACATTATGACAAAGATTTACAGATAGAAAATAAGCACATGGGCCAGGCACGGTGGCTCACGCCTGTAATCCCAGCACTTTGGAAGGCCGAAGGGAGCGGATCACGAGATCAAGAGATCGAGACCATCTTCGCCAACATGGTGAAACCCTGTCTCTACTGAAAATACAAAAAAATAGTTGGATGTGGTGGTGGGCGCCTATAGTCCCAGCTGCTTGGGAGGCTGAGGCAGGAGAATCACTAGAACCCGGGAGGTGGAGGCTGCAGTGAACCAAGATTGCGCCACTGCACTCCAGCCTGGTGACAGAGCGAGACTCTATCTCAAAAAAAATAAATAAATAAAATAAAAATAAACACATGAACAGGAATTCAACATCATTAGTCATCAGGAAATGCAAATTAAAACACAATGAAATATCAGTATGCATCTATCAGAACAGCTAAAATGAAAAAATGGTGACAGTACCAAATGTTGGAAACAATGTGAAGAATCGGATCACTTGTATATTGCTTGTGAAAATACGAATAATACAGTTATTCTGGGAAATCACTGGATTGTTTCTTTAAAAAAACTGTGTAGCCATCATACTACCCAACAGTTGCACTCCTGGATCTTTATCAGAGAAATGTTAAATTATGTTGATAAAAAAACGTGTGCAGGAATGTCTGTATCTACATTATTCACAGTAGCTCAATTCCAGAAAGTCTATATATCCCAGGTGGGTGACTGGTCAGAGAAGCAGCTGTGTGTTCACGCTGTGGCATGCGGTGTTAGGAGAACACAGGGCTCCTTGCTCTTGTGGTGCCCCTAGTCCTGAGGGGAAGGAAAAAGAAACAAAAGTGTCTAGTAATTGTTTGAAATTATCTAGTTTGTTTATGAGTGCTCCATAGAAAATAAGACGGAATAAGGACATAAAGAGTGTGAATATGAAATTAAAAAAAAAATACTTTTAAGGGCCGGGCATGATGACTCATACCTGTAATCCCAGCACTTCGGGAGGCCAAGGCAATAGGATCACATAAAGCTAGGAATTTGAGACCAGCCTGGACAACATAGACCAAAGTTTAAAGAATTAGCTAGGCACAGTGGCACATATCTGCTGTCCTAGCTACTTGGGAGGCTTAGTTGGGCCTGGGAATTCAAGGCTGCAATGAAACGTGATCATTGTTGAAACATATTAGAGACCAAAGTAAATGTAAAGACATTTCATGCCCATGGTTAGAAGTATTATGTTGTTCAAAAGGTGATGTTCCCTAAATTGATCTATAGATTCAGCGTTAATCCCTCTCAAAATCCCAGTTGATGTCTTTGCAGAAATTGACAAGCTGATTCTGAAATTCATATGGACATTGAAGGGACCCAGAATGGCCAAAACAATTTTGAAAAAGATGGACAAACTTTGAATATTTGTACTTCACTATTTCAAAACTTAATACAGATTTACAGTAATCAGCATTTACAGGAGCTAGCATTACATTGAGAATCCAGAAATAAACCCTGAAATTTATGGTTAATTGATTTTTGGCAAGAGTGCCTAGAAAATTTACCAAGGTGGGAGTGTGTTTGGATAGGCGCTTTTTTGGCCCCATGTTCTTTATGAGATACATCCATGTTGTTGTGTGTAGTTGTTACCCACCCATTTTGGGGTTATATAGTATGGTTTTTATCTGTTTTCCTGTTGATGGGTTTTTAGGTTACATGTAAGTTTTGCCTATCATGAAGGATACTTTTGTGTCATATTTGACTATATTTCTTGGTGCACACATCCACACGTTGCTGTTGCAGGTGTGCCTAGGAGTGGAGCTGCTGTGTTTTGGGTTATGCAGTTCCGCTGTGGTAGACCCTGCACGTGGTTTTGCAAAGTGGTGTACCAAATTCTGCTCCAATCAGCAGTGCCTTGGCATGTTTGCCAGCATGTGCATTTTCAGCCTTTTAAAGTTAGCGTTTCTGATATGTATGTAGAAGTGTTTTTTTTTTTTTTTTAAATTCTGGGGTACATGTGCAGAACGTGCAGGTTTGTTACATAGGTATAAACGTGTCATGGTGGTTTGCTGCACCCAATCAACCCGTCATCTACATTAGGTATTTCTCCTGATGCTATCCCTCTCCTAGACCCAGAGTGAGCAGGCAACCTACAGAATGGGAGAAAATTTTTGCAATCTATGCATCTGACAGAGGGCCAATATCCAAAATCTATCAAGAATTTAAACAAATTTACAAGAAAAAAAACAACCCCATCAAAAAGTGGGCAAAGGATATGAACAGACACTTCTCAAAAGAAGACATTTATGCAGCCAACAAACATGAAAAAAACTCATCATCACTGGTCGTTAGAGAAAAGCAAATCAAAACCACAATGAGATACCATCTCACGCCCGTTAGAATAGTGATCATTAAAAAGTCAGGAAACAACAGATGCTGGAGAGAATGTGGAGAAATAGGAACACTTCTACAGTGTTGGTGTGGGAGTGTAAATCAGTAGAAGTGGTTTTAATGCATATTTCTATGAAGTCTAGTAAGATTCAGTACTTTTTCATATGATTTTGTGTGTGTCTGTCATGTGACAAGCCTGCTAAAATCCCTTGGAATTTCTCTTCTGAGTTATATTTTCTTTTCTTATCGATTTGTGGACTTTTGCGTGTTCTGGTTTGGAGTCTTTTGTTAGTTATATATGTGTTGCAGTTATCTTCCTCTTCTTTCCTGGTAGGCTGTATTGAACAAAAATTCTTAAATTTAATGAAGTCTGCTATTAATCTTTTCATTTAAGGTTAGTTTTTTAAGACAATTTTTGTTGATGGTCTTTATAAGCATCTTTACCTCTCAAAAAGTCATGAAAATATTCTTGTCATGTTTGGTGACTGACAATTCAGTGGAGAAAGAACTATTTTTTTTTCTTTTAGGCATTTTATTGTTTTGTCTTTCAGATTTAGAACTGTAATTCTAGGTAGATTTTTGTGTTTACGTTGAAGTTGAGGTCAGGTATCGTCTCTCATCATCCCCTGACGGTACTGGGTTTTCTCAGCACTATTGATTGAAAACACAATTATTTCCTCACTGATGGGCAGTTTCGTCCCTATATATGTGGACCTATTTTTGGACATATGGTTTTGTATTGGCATAATCGTCTATCTTGGTGTAATCCCATCTTTTCTTAACTACTCTAGTTTAATTTAGTTTTACTAGGTTGTACAGTTAATCCTCACATTTAATTTCTCTCAATAATATTTTATAGTTTTTTGTGTAGAGGTCTTGCACATCTTTTATTGGTTTCATTCTAATATTAGTTTTTTTCCTAGTGTTAGAAAGAAATAGCTCTATCCAATAACATAGCTTTGTTCAGCTTTAATGTGTTATGTGTTGACTGACAATCCATTTATTTACCAATTATTATCCATTTATTTACCATGGGTAGGTAAGTCTTTACTTAGGTCTCAAAATCATCCATAATTCATTAGATTATGTGAAGTATTCTTAGTACAATTATATATTTTTTCTTTAGACTGATATAGTTTTCCCAGTTGATAGAACATAATGATTAAATGTATGAATAGTGACTTGTAAAAGTTTGTATATGTCATAAAATACCTTTTGAGTTTTTCTGTGTCATGAAAGAATATCTCAAATCTGTGGGGTTTTGCTTGTTGGCTTGTTCAGTCATTGATTCACTCTTTCACATCTGTTAAGTGTTTTGGGTGTGGTGTGCTCTGTTTTGTGGGCATTGGAGGACCGCAGTCCTCGCTTTCCAGGGCCATTTCGTCTCATGGGGAGGACGTAGTTTTTTATAAGGCGATACCTGCTGTGTTACATGTACAGACTAACAGAGGCCACAGAAATGGCAATATTTAACGTTTTTTTCAGACATAAAGCTTTTTTTTTTTTTTTTTTGAGACAGGGTCTTGCTGTGCTGCCCAGGCTGAAGTGCAGTGGCATGAACATGCCTTACTGCAGCCTTGACCTTCCTGGTGCTCAAGCCATCCTCAACCCTCAGCCTCCCTAGTAGCTGAGACCGCAGGCATGCCACCACACCGGCTACTTTTTCAACTTTTTGTAGAGGTGGAGTTTTGCTATGTTGCCCTAGCTGGTCTCAAACTCCTGGGCTCAAGTGATCCTCCCATGTTGGCCTTCCAATGTGCTGGGATTACAGGCGTGAGCCACCATGCCTGGCTGACATGAAGCCTTTTTTTCTTAGATGGAGTCTCTCTCTGTCGCCCAGGCTGGAGTGCAGTGGCGCGATCTCGGCTCACTGCAAGCTCCGCCTCCTGGGTTCACGCCATTCTCCTGTCTCAGCCTCACGAGTAGCTGGGACTACAGGCACCCGCCACCACGCCCGGCTAATTTTTTGCATTTTTTTAGTAGAGATGGGGTTTCACCATGTTGGCTAGGATGGTCTCGATCTCCTGACTTTCATGATCTGCCTGCCTCGGCCTCCCAAAGTGCTGGGATTACAGGCCTGAGCCACTGGACATGAAGCATTTTTAAAGTCACTACTACATACCAGTATATGACTCACTCGTGGGAAAAAAATCTTAGCATTTCAACTAAAATGTGAATTAAAATATCAATTTTTTATATACAAATTGTGTTAGTTATTTCAGCAGAATTTTAATTATATTAGTTGTTTTCATAGCTGTTTCTTCTTTGGAATGAAATTGTGTTAATTTATAAACCTGCATATAGATAATTAATCTTTTATAATGCTCTTTGCAGAATCAAAGAATTCCATCGGACATGGTGTTTCTTAGGACTTCCGAAAAAGCAGGTATTTTTACATTTAAAAAAGCTTACCTAACTGTATATTATAATTGCAAAAACAAATTTACAAATATCTATACAAGCGAAAACTGTTTTCCTTACATTTTTAGTAGGCTGCAGCAATGAGGAATATTCTGTAGAAATGGTATTTTACTTTAAATATAAACACATGAAACCTCTGAAAAAAGAGTCCACATTTTCATATGAAGCTACTTTACAAAGAAAATACATGTACTCCAGTTACCTTGCTGATGATTTAGTATTTTCATAGTTTAATTTTCATTTTAAAAGGTAAAAGTAAAAATTATCCTGTAAAAATTTTCTTTGAATAATATATTGAATTCATTAACACCTAAATTATATTTAATAGTCAATATTTAAAAGGGTGTTTGCTGTGAAATATATTTGTTTAAAAATAATCCTATCAGGACCTATGTATCCGATGAGTGTTTTCATTCAAATTCATACTGACATCTAATTAAATGATGATGTTACTTAAAATTTGATGGCTATTTTGCATTTGCAGTTTTATTCAGCAATTCAGCAAATACTTGTTTACCACTTACTATTAATATGTACCAGGCACTAATTGTTGCTTAAGATACAAACGGGAGCAACTTTTTTTTTTTTTTTTTTTTTTTTTGAGATGGAGTCTGGCTGTGTCGCCCAGGCTGGAGTGCAGTGGCCGGATTTCAGCTCACTGCAAGCTCCGCCTCCCGGGTTTACGCCATTCTCCTGCCTCAGCCTCCCGAGTAGCTGGGACTACAGGCACCCGCCACCTCGCCCGGCTAGTTTTTTGTATTTTTTAGTAGAGATGGGGTTTCACTGTGTTAGCCAGGATGGTCTTGATCTCCTGACCTCGTGATCCACCTGTCTTGGCCTCCCAAAGTGCTGGGATTACAGGCTTGAGCCACCGCGCCCGGCCTCGGGAGCAACTTTTACAGCGTGGATGGTCTCGGTGGAAGTGCATCCATGGACAGTGATAATCCTGATTGTGTAGGTGCTGGACTCAGAAATGTTTGGGGCTATGTGGGAACAGATAATTTTGCCTATTGAGTTGATGCAGACTTTGCAGAAAAAACGCTATTTGTATGACCTGAGCTTTCAAAAATATAAAGATGGAAAAGAGGTAATTGGATAGAAGCGTAGTGTGGCCAAATAGAAAAATTGTTGGAAATCGGGAAACCTGAGTTCGAATCACTTTGGCCAGTTTCTAGTTATTGACCTTGCCAGGTGGGCACACGTTTTCATCATCTCTGAAGTGAGGGAGGTATATCAAGTAACATCCAGAGTTTCTTTCTGCCCTACATTCCTGACATTTTTTATAAATGAACAGTAGTTTTTATAGGAAGCGAGGCATGTTACTATTTTTATTAGAAACTCAGCATATATCTTATTTCTAGTGTGATAACTGTAGAAAGGACTGTTAGATTTCAGAGTTGTTGATTTAATTTTTCTCTATAAACATACTTTTAGAAGTGACATTTTTGTCATGAGAAAGAAGAAAAGTGTTTTCTCTTTCTACCAGTTGTTGTTATGATTATTTACATTGTGAGATGAATTCTGCCATTAACAGGAGATCAGCTCTACCCAATAATCAAGTGACTTCTGTACACTTGATATGTTTATTTTATTATGTGTTGTTTCATGTGAGCTTTTATTTTCCCAGCTGTGGCAGGGACTGGCTGGCTACTTTTCCAACCCATTTCTCTTTCCTGTTGGAAACACGGCTGGACTGCCTTTCCTGCCCAGTTAGCTGGTCCCATGTCACTGAACTCTAGCCACAGGGGGAGAGCCAAAAGTCTGTATGCCACATCTAGCCTTGCAGCTAACCTCTCCTGCAGGCTCCTGCTCATCTCTTGCCCCTTGCTGGTTAGATGGCCATGACTAGGGCAGTCGTGGAAACTGCTTCTTAAAGATGCCAAAGCTTCCATCAGCCTGGTGTCCTGAATGAATGTGTGGAACAGAGCCCCTCCCCTTCCATTACCAAATGGACTGTATATGAAAGAGAATGAAACTCCTATCATTAAGCAGTTCCATTTGCAAGGTTAATCTTTTATGCTGGCTGGTGTTTCCTTAACTGATTTCTCATCCTAATTGCTCTTCATTCTGGAAGCCTTCTTACTAAATTCTCTTTGCAAGTGGCATTATTTGCTTTTGAAATGTTAATGTTTATATTTTGAAGCCATCATTTGCCAATATTGGAGTAGAATGTGCTCTTTTTTCAAGTATTTCTGTTCTTCTTAACAATAGTGTAATAAGACCATTTAGGTGCTTTTACAGTCCAGTGGGTAGGCTGCCGTCATAGTTTGTCACATGGGAATGACTCACCTCGTAGTGTATTGCTTCACAGCACAGACGGCTGAGTGGGAGAACTCTGCAGGCCCTCCAGTCCCCAGAAAGGCTGAACTCCTCAACCATAGACGGAGGCCAGAATGTATAACCCTTGATCACGGCGTGTGGTCCTTCTGTGTGTTGCTGGATTTGATTTGCAACTGTTTCGTTTAGGCTTTTTTTGCATCTATTTTTAAAGGATGTATTGGACTGGGCACGTTGACTCACACCTGTAGTCCCAGCACTTTGGGAGGCCGAGGTGGTTGGATCACTTGAGGTCAGGAGTTCGAGACTAGCCTGGCCAACATGGCAAAACCCCATCTCTACTAAAATATATATATATATATGCAGAAATTAGCCAGTCGTGGTGACACAGGCATGTAATTCTAGCTACTCAGGACGCTGAAGCAGGAGAATCACTGGAACCTGGGAGGCAGAAGTTGCAGTGAGCCGAGTTTTCGCTACTGCACTCCAGCCTGGGTGACGAGAGTGCAACTCTGTCTTCACAAACAAAAAAACATGTATTGACGTACAGTGTTGTTTTTTTTTTTTCTTGTGTTATTTTTGTTTTGGTGTCAGGGTAATACTGGCCTCCGTGGAATGAGTTAAGAAGTGATCTTTCTTCTATTTTTTGGAAGAGTTTGTGAAGAATTATTAATTCGTTGTTAAGTGTTTGATAGAATTCACCCATGAAACCCTCTGGGACTGGACTCTGATTTTTAAAAAATTTCTAATTCAGTTTCTTTACTTGTTACAGGATTATTCAGATTATCTGTAGACCCAGTCAGTTTTGGTAGTTTGTGTCTTTTTCATAATTTGTCCACTTTATCTAGGTTATCTAATTTGTTGCCATGCAGTTGTTTTTAGGATCTCCTAACAGTCCTTTTTGTTTCTGTCATGTTGATAGTCATGTACCCTCCTTTGTTCCTAGTAACTCTTTTGAACTCCTCT
This sequence comes from Colobus angolensis palliatus, assembly GCF_000951035.1. Taxonomy (NCBI): domain Eukaryota; kingdom Metazoa; phylum Chordata; class Mammalia; order Primates; family Cercopithecidae; genus Colobus; species Colobus angolensis. The sequence goes on from NW_012114433.1 coordinate 1,215,656, forward strand.
CTTTTTTTCTTGGTCACTCTAGCTTAAAGGTTTGTCAATCTTGTTGATCTTTTAAAATATCCAGCTTTTGGTTTTAATGATTTTTCATACTTGTTTTTCTGTTCTTTATTTCATTTATTGGTTTCTGTTTTTATTGTTTTCTTCTTTCCGCTTGTTTTCTGTTCAGTTTAGTCTTCTTTTTGTAGTTTAAGGTGGAAAGTTAGATTATTTACTTGAGGGTCTTTTTTAGTACAGGTGTTTATAACTACAAATTTCCATCTAAGTCCTGCTTTTGCTGTATTTCATGAGATTTGGCCATACATCTCAAAATTAATTTCTAATTTCCCTTGTGATTTTTTCCTTGATTCATTGCTTATTGATTTTTAGTTTTTACTTTTATTTTTTTTTGTAGAGACAGGGTCTTGTTTTGTAGAGACAGGCTGGAGTGCAGTGACATGATTATAGTTCACTCTGATGATCACTGTAACTTTGAACCCCTGGACTCAAGCAGTTCTCCTGCCTCGGCCTCCCAGGTAGCTAGCAGTACAAGCATACAACACCACATCTGGGTAATTTTTAAATTTTTTTGTAGCGACCGGCTGTGTCTGTTGCTATGTTGCCCAGGCTGGTCTCGACTTCCTGGCCTCACGTGATCCTCCCACCTTAGCCTCCCAAAGCACTGGGATTACAGGTGTGGAGTCACCTTATCTGGCCTGATTCGTTGTTTATTAATGAATATGAATTTCTACATATGTATACGTTTTCTAAATTTCCTTCTGTTATTGATTTCTAATTTCATTCCATTGTAGTTGGAGAATGTACTTTATATGATTTCTGTCCTTTGAAGTTTATTCACATTTGTGAAAAATGTCCTAACATATTGGGTATCCTTGAGAGTATTCTGTATGCACTTGAGAAAAATCTACATTCTGTTCCTGTTGAGTGGAATGTTCCATAGATTTTTGTTCTAGTTGGTCTGCATCTTTGTTCAAATCTTCTTTTTTCATTCATCTTCTGTCTGGTTGTCCTATCCATTATTGAAAGCGGAGTACTGAAGTTTGTCACTCTTTCTCTGTTTTTCCTTCTATTCTGTCAGATTTTGATTCATGTATTTGAAGTTCTGCTGTTAGATGTAAATATATTAATGTTTGCTTGGCAGATTGACCCTTTTATCATTATAAAATGTCTTCAACCATGCCACCTCTCTTTTGGTTACTGTTTGCACCTTTTTTCTGTTGTCATACTTTCTACCTATTTGTGTCTTTGTACGCGGAGTATGTGTCTTGTAGACAGTATGTAATTGCATCATGATTTTTCATTCATTCTGTCAATCCGTAATCAGCTTTATTTAGGAAAATTCACATCCAATAAAATGTATCCATTTATAATCTTAGCAGGTATGTACACTTGCTAATTATTATTATTCTCGAGCTCACTTTGCCTTGTTGTCCTGCCTGATCAGCCCTACAGCCCTACCTCAGTCCCTCCAGTGTCTCTTCTCTCATACCTGGCTGTAGAACTCCAGCTGAGAAGGCCACACAGGCATCTGACTGGAGCTCTGTGAATCAGTAGAGTTCACTGTGTACCCCACAGTGTTCCTGTTGACTAGGCCCGTTTTTGAAGGTGGCTTATTCCAACTTTCTCAGTGTTTCTCCTGCCTGCCTTTACCACCTGTTCATTCACTCTCAGCCATCAACCCTCCTCTCAGCTCCACCGCTTTCAACTACATCTCCATTGTTTTCTTTCTGTAGGCATTGAAAAATGTCTCTACCCAGTCACCAAAGACCACCCCCAACCCCCAGTGACACGACGCAGCTATCTGGCTACCATCCTGTCTCTGTCCTTTGCTTTGCAGCCAAACCTTTTGAATAAGATGTTTTTCGTCATGACCTCACCCTACATCCCCTTTCTCCGTGAAATTTAAATGGTGTTTCTCAGGATTCTGTCCCAAGCACACCTACGTTTGTGATGTATATGTTCTTCCTGGGAAACTATAACTTCATTCATGGCTTTATATCATCTGATATACACCAGAGCCTGATGGGTTGTAGGTGGCACACTCAAAAGTTTCCATCGGTCTCTGCATGTTGATTGGAGCCTTTAATCCATTTCTATTTAATGTAATTACTGATAAGGCAGAATTTACATCTGCAATTTAGCTGTTTGTTTTCTGTGTGTCTTGTGATATTTTTGTGTGTCTTTGTAGCTCCATTACTGCCTTCTTTTTTTTAAAATATTTTCTAACGTGATGTTTTAATTCCTCATTATTTCTATTGTAATGTACTTAAAAAACTATTTTGTTAGTGGTTGCACCAGGGATTTTAACTAACACAGCTCGCTCTTAACTAGGTTTAGTGTTTTTCTTGAGTAAATGCTACTGGAATTCTTTCAAGTCTGGTTATTTTCCAGAGTTCTGAAACAGTTGCTTTTGATAATTTTCACTAGTCTTCTCATTGCAGTTATACAGAAGTATATTTTCAGAGGTTTTTATACTGCCATCCCTGCTTACTTCACCTACTTATTTATTTATTTGTCCTGTTTTACAAATGTGTATCCAGTGTAATGAATAACAAAATGCTTTGATTTGGGAGATGCTATTGTATTAATTGCCCTTTTAACAATTATGATAGAAATATATGGAAGATACTATTCCAAATATGAAAACAGTTTTGAGTAATTAATTTAAGAGGAAAACATTATGTAGATTGTGTTAGAAGATAAATTATGAACAAAGTCAAGCACTTTAAAGCTGAAAGGGTGTTTGGAAATGTTCACTTTTCAGAAGAGGAATCTGAGGGCTGGAGAATGTAAATACCTTGCTTAACATTATATGACTAATAGCAATTTTATGGGTTTTTGTTTTTGTTTGTTTTTTCTCTTTTTGGAGGAGGTCTTGCTTTGTCACCCAGGCTGGAGTGCAGTGGTGCGATCTTGGCTCACTGCAACCTCTGCCTCCCAAGTTCCAGTGATTCTCCTGCCTCAGCCTCCTTAGTAGCTAGGACTCCAGGCACGCCACCATGCCTGGCTGATTTTTGTATTTTTAGTAGAGATGGGGTTTTACCACATTGACCAGGCTGGTCTTGTACTGCTGACCTCAAGCGATCCACCTACCTCGGCTTCCCAAAGTGCTGGGATTATAGGTGTAAACCACCGAGCCCGACCACTAATAGCAATTTTGGAAATTCTTCCTCAGCCTCTTAAAAATCTTTTCACTGCATCATTTTTAAGCCATAGTAAGACAGTAAAACATAAATGGAGTAGTAGAACATTACTCAAATGAGATACTCTTTTGTGTTAACCTTGGATAAATAACACTTTCAAATTGATGATGTTTTAAAACATTCCTCTCTAATTTTGTCTTACATTCCACATTGTAGGGAGAATCACTCTTTGTAGTGGAGTGATATTTAATATTTTGAACGTCGTGGATCCCTTTGAGAATCTTAAGAATTATCACCTCTTTCCTCAGAAAAATGTATACAGTGCACACGTACACTAGATTTTTTATTGTTTACATATCCCTGGAAGATTATTGATGGGTTCAAGTTAAGACCCTGCTGTAGTTTGTTTTAACCTATGCTTCTATTTTCATCCTCAGTTTTATTTTTTCTGTCAAATTTAAATTGTTAAAATAGTAGTTACTCAAAAGCACATATTAAGAAGTCAGGGCCGGGCACGGTGGCTCACACCTGTAATTCCAACACTTTGGGAGGCCAAGACGGGCAGATAACGAGGTCAGGAGATCAAGACCATCCTGGCGAATACTGTGAAACCCCGTCTCTACTAAAAATACAAAAAATTAGCCGGACGCGGTGGCAGACGCCTGTAGTCCCAGCTACTTGGGAGACTGAGGCAGGAGAATGGCGTGAACTCGGGAGGCGGAGCTTACAGTGAGCTGAGATCCGGCCACTGCACTCCAGCCTGGGCAACAGCGCAAGACTCCATCTCAAAAAAAAAAAAAAAATGAAGTCAGGTTGTTTTTTCATGCTATTTTTCTTCTCCTTATAAAATAGACTAAAGAGCTTTCAAGCTATATAAAATTTTTGTTGTAATATTGCTTTCAAGAATTCTTAGCTTTAGAAATTCTGTGTGATTTTTAAGTAATTGAAGTTTTCTTATTGCCTACTTGTTTTCAGTAGACTACAAATGTACTGAAGTTTTGTATCTGCTAACACTTTTAATACTGTTTTATTACTTTTTAGTTTTGGTTTGAAAAAAATCTGATAATATATTGTTATTATAATAAGAACATTTTAAATCTTAGATATGATAGAAATCCTAAGTGTTAATATATGCAGCGTATCCCAGCTTGAACACTAGCAGCTGGGTGCTTGTCGGTACAGCATGGCAGGTTGCTTATGGCATCATATTGACTGTGTATTAACACAGAGTAATCTGTTGGACTGTGAGCTGATTGTTTAGAATGTAAATGAAGCTGTTGATGGATCTGGTGACTGATGGCTTAGATTCCAATTAATCAATTGCTTCATCACTTTCTTAATTCAGATTAAATATCTCCAGAGTGCACACAATTCTTTTAGTGGTATTAAGAGAAATTAATGCTTTAGAACTAATTTCATCAATCTCTTATAAATGCCAATATCTTTTTCACTTGTCTCCTAAGTGATGACATTATACTTTAAGTGTTTGGGACATATTATGGTACCTCAGCTGTCACTTGTTAGTGGGACGGGGGGTGGTTAAATGATACTGTACTCATCCACATGATCTCTGTAGTGCTATTCATCTTGCTACCAGCTTGAAACTTTCATGCCGAGTCATTAAATCATATAAATGATTTAAAAATTAAGTTTAATGGCAGACGATCTGGTGTTGTAAATGCAAAGTCAATGCCTATCTTTCTTTTGTTGGCCCATCTCTTTCAGAGCTATTGGATTTGTGAGCTGTTGTAGGAAGTCTGCTAATATTACAGGGTGACTTGTGCGATATGACAGACTCGTGCTCCGATGATGTCCCGTCAGTTTCTTCAGCACACTTGATGCATCCTCCTGTGTGACACATACACAAGTTGATCTTAATTTAATTGTCATTAAGCCTATCCTTTCCTGTCGACTCTTGTCAATTGTATAAAATAAAATCAAGTATTCATAAGCAGTCTGTAATAGGATATAAGCAGACCAATTTAATAATACGTGTTTTGCTGAGCCTTAACTGGCATCAGTTGCAGCGAGTGCTTTCTGTTAAAAAATTATTAGATGCAGTTCTTGTGAAACAAGTCAAACTGGCCATACTTCTGATTTGCTAGAGTTCATTCTTTCTCTCTTTAAATCACATCAGTTACTGCAAGGTTAGTATTTTTAACTGTACTTAACTTGAGTAAAAGTGGTAACATGTCGTTTTTCTTCTAAGTTTAAAAAATAGCATATGATTTAACATGAGGCATGTCTTTTTTCTTTAAACAAAGGCAGCTATTTTTTCAGTGTTTAATAAGTTTACAGAAATTTAGATATTTATTTCACTTTTAGAAACACAGAATGCGGGAAGTTTATGAGACTCCAGAGATTCTCACTTGTTTTTTCTTTATGTAATAGAAAATCTAGAGCAGAGTGAATGGCACTCTGGCATCTCACAGATGTGTCAGATAGAGTCTAGAATCCAGTCCATTTTATGTTATTTTTATATTTTATATCAGAATATTCACACATACATAAAGGGGAAAATTCAATCTAGAAAAAATACTGTAACTTTGAAGTAATATGCGCTGCAAACTTTCATGTACTGTTTCTTAGCTGAAACCAGTGAGCTTGTGCAACATATTTTTTTATCATTCTTTTGACAGATCCATAACATGGTTTATTTAAATATATCCTTGTGTGTGTGTGTGTGTATATATATACACATGTATAAGTATATGTCTCTAAAATCTTTAAAATTAACCTTAATTGTTCAGTTATTTACCTTTAGGAATACTCGTTTTAATATTTTTATATTTTATTTTTGTATTTTATTTTATACACACACACACACACACGGAGAGAGAGAGAGAGAGAGAGAGAGAGAAACAGAGAAACAGAGACAAAGTCTCACTCTGTCACCCAGGCTGGAGTGCTGTAGCTTAATCATAGCTCACTGCAGTCTTGAACTCCTGGGCTCAAGTGATCCTTCCACCTCAGTTTTCCCGGCTGGGACTACAGGTGCTCGCCACCATGCACCATGCCCCACTAATTTTTTATTTTTTATTTTTTGTAGAGATGGGGTTTTGCCATGTTGCCCAAGCTGGTCTTGCACTTCTGGTCTTGCACATTCTCATGTCTTGGCCTCCTAAAGTGTTGGGGTTACAGGCGTGAGCCACTGTGCCCTGTAATCAGATGACATTGTCTCAGATATAACTTTAATTGATAATGCCAATAACTGGAGAATTTTTTCATGACTCTTGATCTTTTTGTGCCTCAGACAAGTGGGTTAATGTCTCTGTATTTCTCAGATTCCATTTTAACAATGATAATTCCCATAGTACAGGGTAGTTAAAAGGATTAAAAATAAAATTGGTGGGGTGAATACACAGATAGGGTACTTTTAGGCGCTGAGTTGCTGGAAGCTACAATTAGTTGAAAATGTATCAGCTAGGAGAGAAAAAGTGTTTAATACTTGTGTAGAGTAAGAGACCTCAAGAATACTCAGTAGCAGGCGGAAATACTTCTAGGAGGTTCGGGGGTAGGGAAAGGAGGGTGTTATGGATGTAGATTTGCATGGACATTTCAGTTGTAGAATGTTCTGTGGAAAGGGTAGGCTGGACTAAGCTATGTGAATATCTGTTCTTACATAATCAAATGATTTCTCCAAATTTGAGAAACAAGTAGGTACCATGATACGAGTTCCCAGTATACGACACTCATGACGTATTTTCCATGAAATTTTACAACATAACTTCAGGGTAAGTCTTATACAGATAAAAAAACCCTGAGGTGTAACAAGTCAAGTTACTTGAAATTCAGGGGCATGAGTAATCAGTTACAGGGCTGGTGTTCAGCTTCTGACTCTCTGGCTCTGGCTTCTCTGTTATGCCAGCTTTGGGATGGAAGCCTCCAGAGCAGGCATTCTCAGCTTTGTCTAGCACTATTGGTGCTTTGGGCCCAATATGTCTTTGCTGTGGTGGGCGGGTCTGTCTTCTGCACTGTTGGGTGTTGAGAATATTCTTGTCCTCATTCCACCAGAAGCAGTAGCATTCCCCTAACTTCCTTTCCAGTTGTGAAAACCAACAGTGTCGCTCTAAGTTGCCAAATGTAAATTGTCCCTAGTTGAAAAACTATGGAGGACTTTTCATCCATTGAAGAGAATCTCTAAAATTAACCGTAATTGTTTAGTTATTTACCTTTAGGAATACTTGTTTTAATATTTTTCAGAGACCTTTCTCAGTGAGAACAGATTGAGTCTGCAGAAATTGAGCCACGGCCTATTATCTTCATCTCTACCCCAACTCCATGTGCAGGAAGCTCTACTCTAAGCCTGTGCAGCCAAAAAGTCAGGGGCTCTGTCTTCTGCAGTTCCTAGGCTATGGCTACAGCCCCACCCAGGAAGGCCTGGCCATGGCTCTTATTTTCCCCAGACTCATGTGGCAGAAGCCCAATTCCTGACAGACTTGGCCTAGGGCACTAACATCAAGTAACCTAAAGTGGACTAGATTCTAGACTCTACCTGGGCTCCTGAGCATTCTAGCCCAGTGAGTCCCAGCCCCAGCAGCTTGTAAGGCAGAGCTGACAGTGCTGGAGGGGCTACACCACAACCCCATCCCCAGTGTCCACTTGATGACCTGAGTGTCACTCCTGGTAGAGCTGGCTGCTGTCCTGTCCCCAATTCCAGTGCTGTTCTCTAGAGTGAGAGACAGGTCCTAAGGACTGAGATGTCTGCAGCTTTACCTACCGACTTTGTTTGAAAAATAGCCTGGCAGAGTTCATTTCTGAGGATGTCGTTGAGAACACTGGAGAGCTTGGTGGTCACCATTTCAGAGGGCAGAAACAGCAACCCAGCCAGAAGCTTCTTGGAGAGTACTGGATCCAACCTATCGTGAGGCCGGGAGGCTGTGTGCATGTGCTAGGCGCTCTCAGAAGCAGCTGCAGTGGGACTCGGGGCAAATGTGAAAGGACTCCCTGGGTGACGAACAGCCCTCCATGATGCGAGAGCTCACCGACCCAAGGGGCTTACCCACAACCTCTGAGCTGGCCAAATGATACATGGTCCTCTGTCCCCAAGGTGAGTCCTACAATGCTGAGCTTACACATGACATCACAGGCATCCCTGTCAGTCTGGAAGATGGTTTGCGCACCCAAGGTGATGGTCTCAGGAGTCAATAGAGGACACCTTCAAGCCACCCATTCACCCATCCCTGACTGAACACGGGCAAAGTCATGAACTCCCTGAATTGTGAGAGGTCTCCAAGCCACACACAGCCAGTGATGAAGCGTGGAAGTCCAACTAGCTGAGCCAGCCTGAGCACCACCTTTTGTCACAGGATCTTTGGGGTGTCACTTTTCCAGCCAGAAACCTCTATGGCCCGTGGCACCTTTGTCTGAGTTTTGTTCAGGCCCACTGGGCTCATTCTGCCTACTTGGCTCAGCAGGCTTTGTTCAGCTTGTGCTGCCGGCCGGGATCCCATGCCTGCTGAGGGCGACCCAGGAACAGAGCGGCAAGAGGTGTGTGAGCGAGCGTGGGGTCTAGCCACTGCTCACAGCCAGGCATGCCGACTGTGGCAGGGCAGGCAGCTCCAGGTGCTGGCTGTGTGTGAGGCTGTGGCTGAACCAGGCACTCCGTAAGCGGCTTCCACTGCGGGCACCAGGAAACGTGGCCCCAGGAGGCTTGGGGACACTAAGAACCGCAGAGCCCCAAAGAGGATGTCACAGCCCTGGTTCAGTGAGCCGTTAGGTCTGGGCTCTCTGAAGGGCCACAGCTCTTCTGTCCTTCTCATTGCTTGCAATATGGCGAGTGGCAGGGCGTGTTTCAGCCCTGTTTGTGTTACAACTCTTTCATTCCCGCCATTCAGCTGGTCCTAAGTTCTTGTCCCGCATCCAGGAAGAACAAGGTATTTGGACAACTGGAGGGTAAGCAAAGCAATTAGGTGCTTTATTGAGCCACAGTGCAGCTCTCAGGAGACCCTAAGTGGGTAGCTCCTCTCCACAGGCAGGTCGTCACGATGATTGCAGCTCTTAGTGGAGAGGAGACCTGGAGTAGGTAGCTCCTATCAGCAGGCAGGTCGTCCCATTGAGTGTGCATCCCCCAGCAGAGAGGGGACCTGGAGTGGGTAGTTTCTCTCCGCAGGCAGGTTGGCTCGTGGAGTGTGCAGCCCTCAGCGTAGAGAGGACCTGGAGTGAGTAGTTCCTTCCCACAGCTGGTAGTCCCAATTTCTGAGTGAGTCTGGCTGAAACTGGCGGTTTTTATGGACTCAGAAAGGAGGAGGTGCGTGCTGATTGGTCCATGGACAGCCATGGGCGGGCCTGGGAACAGCGCTATCTGATTGGCTGTATGTCGCCAATGACGTCCTCACTCCCGGCAGTGGACTTCACTGGGAACTGGCAGCCCGGCCCCCAGGCTTCAGGTGGTTCCTGGCTTGAAGGTGGGTTTCACAGGGGACCTGCCCGTTTTTGCCCAGGAACTTGTCTGACTCCCACCATCAACATGCCATGTATGGTGCCCAGGCTGTTTGTCCCAAGGGGTGCCTGCAGGCCTGCCCAGAGCCACTCTCCCACGCTTGTTGGCGTCCAAAGTCTGGAGGGTGCCGACCCGGCAGAGTGCCGGGCATGTCAGCACTGCCCCGAGCACATGCATACCTGCCAACTCGGAAGGGGATGGAGATCCTGCCAGCTCCGTGGAGCATACAGCCCTGGGCACGCCTCCCTCACTGCAGCTGGCGTCTTCGCAGCCTCCCCTCCGGAGGGGCCACTGCTGCCATCACATTGATCAGAAAGTGGTTGACGTGGAGCTAGGCGCAACCCCCGGAAAGCCAAGAAAACTAGAAGGAGACTTGGCCATGGTAGTTCAGCCTGGCGACTGCAGAGTCTGAGCAGGGGGTCCGTGGCTGCATCCTGCAGGGGGATAGATTTCCTAGTAGTAGTTCAGCCCAGTGAATATAAAAATAAACAAATGACTGAAACAACAAACAACCCAAGTGCGGTTTTATTTTTTGTTATTTTTTGTGTTTTGTTTTGACATTTACGTATTGTAGTTGCAGCTGTTCAGTAAGTCAACTCTTGGTTGAAGTGCTGAGGTGGGGGACTGAGCCATGTGTTCTTGTATAACGGGTTTGGAGTTAGATGGACCTAATCATGGCACTCTTCACTCACTTGGGAGACCTTGGGGTACTTTACCTCTGAGCCTAAAATAGGGACAGTTTTTCCTTCTGTTTCACAGGACATCAGATATTGTATATAGGCCATGACTGGCAGCTCATAAGTAGATGCTTAGTGAATTTTAGTAACCTTCCCCTTTTTGGGGGAGAAAGAAGTGACTCTCTAGTAGACATGTATAACTCCATACATTTTTCGAAGAAGGGGTAGCGGTGGGCAAGTTTGGAGTACAGTATGGAATAAATTCCATGACTCCTTCCTTAATTTGGAGTGCTATGTCTGTTTCTCCCCTGAGAGTCTTTGCGAGGTATTTTCTAAACGAGCCAAGCCACCAGTGTGTGTGCTTGTCTTAAATCTCTCCCATGCCTCATTCTTCTCCTTGCCACATTTTCCCTGTCCTTCTCTCTCCTCCTCTCCGCCCTTGTTGTTCTCTCTGATCTTGACCCTTTGGCCTTTGAGGTTCCTGACAGAAAAGACCATTATGCTTGCAGAGGCAACATTTGCGGTGGCAGCGTCCTGCCGCGTTGAGACTTTGAGAAGACCTGATACAGGCTGTTGTTGGTCACCTACTTCCTGTACAGTGGAGGCGTTTTCCCATGACGGGTCCCTCAGAGGCTTCCACCTGTCTCTGGAATGGGACTTTCCCTGTCTTCCAAATGGTGAACAGTGAGTTCTCTTGGTGATTTTTGAGGCTAGGCTATTTGTATGATCAACCCCATACTATTAATAGGTCCTTCTAGAACCTCTTATTTTCTCTTTCGCATTTGTTTGCCTGTCTTTACTTGTTAGACTGTCACCTAACACTGTTAAGGTCAGTAGGAAACTTGGTAGCCAGAGTAATGCTTTCAGTATAGTAGGTGTTCAGTAAATATTGGTGAAATATGTGAGAGCATGCTGTGTGTCACCTGTGCTGGACTGTGGGAAAGCCACAAGTCTTCACCCAGAGTTTCTGGACTCGGCGTTCCCATGGAGTGTTTCTGGACATTTCCTGTAAAATCTTCATCAAGTCTTCGTTTACTTTCTTCAAGATAAAAGTAAACCTTTCCTTAACATACCTTTTCTTAACCATTATTTAGTTATTTATTTGTTGTTTTAATTGTGAGTACTTAATAGTATTAGTTTAGCCATTTTGAATTATTTTGACCACTATATCATAGTATTTCAGCTGCTTTATGCATTAGGTGATCTTCATCAGACTTTATTAGATCTATAAAAGCTTAGTTATTTCTGTGGGAAAAATGTTTCCTGAATGCTGAATGACTTAGAAATGACCACAATCAGAAGTTTTAGGCTGTTTGCTACATGGCTGCAACCTCTAAGCAGTGAGGAACTTTGAAAGGCTGTTCACCTATTTTTTCCTTCTAACAGTAAATTACAAAGTTATCTTAGGACTTCCAGCCAAGTTACAAAATTGCCTTACGACTCCCCAGTACTTAAAGTCATACCGTCATTACCGTAATGTTACTGTGTAAGAACCTTTTATTTAATGCTTCCGTTTTGCTGTGGTGATCACTTGTAAGCTGACTGAGCTCAGACTGTCTCTTCCTCTGGACAGAGGGAAAGGCCAGGAGCTCTGTTACGGCTGACCTTGGCTGCCAAGGTAGGGAGGAGCTGTAGCCGGCCAGTAATTTTCATGCACTGGCTCTGTCGGATGAGCACAAGCTCATGTCAGGAACTCCCCAGAGCCACCCTGGGCCTGGGTGGCATCGATTCCTCGTGTGATTCTGAATGAAATTGATGAATGGGAGCAAACACTGATATTCTCCTAGAATGGCAGTGGGAGCCAAGAACAACTGAGATGAGTCTCTTCCTCTGTAGGTGTTGAAATAGTTACAGTGTGCTTCCTGTAGTGCAATACTTCGAGGTTAAGTCTAGTTACTTGCATTATTTATCTCTTTATTGCAAACACCAGATGTTTGAGTCATACTTTTAGGTTGATATTTATTTAATCTAAATGTGTTTTTAAAACAGATTTTTAATCTCTGGGTTTATAATATGATTTTTATGCCATTCTGTAGAATTTGTTTGGGAAAGCATCTTAATGCATTTTTTAGGTTTCTGGAATCAAATTTTAGATTGTGTTGGAATTGTTGTTTCTGAGTTTAAACATTTCCATCAGTTGCTGGAAAGGCTGGTGTGTGAAGACCCCCTTCTGGTCCAGTGTAGTGTCAGAGGTCTCTCTCCTGCATGTCAGATTAGTTCGTCTGCTGAGCTGCTTGTTTATAAGCATTAGCCAGTATAATACTGAGTTCTGAAAACTAGACCTTACCTGATTGTGACCCCAAATTTATTCAATCTATTAAGTTGTAGTCACTAAAACACATAGTACTTATTGCCTGAATCTTGGCTTTCAAAATTTGGAGGAAAAACCGTTTTCTTCTCTGGTTTCTTGTTTTTGCCCTGGCTGTGCTGTGCAGCTATACATGGTATGCTTCAGAATCTTTCTAGATTTTCTCAAGTTGTACATGAAAGATTATTTGCCAATGAGCATATTTCGTTTAGTCTAACTGATGCCACCTTCTCCCTATAGTGTTAAGTAACTTTGTTACTTAAAAACAGAATTAAAATTCAAGATTTTAAAGTATATTTGAAATATTTGAAACTTGATAGAGCTTTTTTATTAAAAATCTATTTTAAAAAATCTACATATTATTTAAATCTAATTGTTGCTTCAGTACCATTGTAGTACATTAGCACTGTTGAAATTTTGTTCATTTCCAAAATTTAAGACTGTTCGTGTTTGAGAAAGGGTGTTATGAAGCAATTCACTTGTCAAATGTGAATATTTTTATACCAGTATAGTTGAGTTATATAGATACATATTAATAGGAAAGATAGATTGCAGTTGTATTAGCAGCCTAAATTGAGAGCTTTAATTTGCCATTTAAAACTTACTCCTAGAGTGAACAACACCTTTTTAAAAAATATGTTTTACATTGAAATAATTAATGACTCCTGGGAAGTTGCAGAGATAGTACAGGGAGACCCCGTGTGTCCCCTTCACCCACATTCCTCCAGTGGTTGACAACTTACCTGTAGTAGAATATCAGACCGGGATGTTGACACTGGTACAGTGTGTGCACGTAAGGCTGTGTTATTTCATCTTGGGTGTGGGTTCCTGTCAGCACCAATGCAGTCAAGGTGCAGAACTGTTGCACTACCCTGAGGATCTCCCTCACACTAGCCCTGTGGGCTCAGCCATCCCTCTGCTTCCAGCAGCCTTCACCCTGGGTAACCGTGAATTTGTTCTCCATTTCTATAAATTTGTCATTTCTGGAGTGTTATATAAATGAAATAAACCATTCATGACTTTCAGAGACTCTTTTTTTTTTTTTTGAGACAGAGTCTCACTCTGTCACCCAAGCTGGAGGGCTGTGGCGCGATCTCAGCTTACTGCAACTTCCGCCTCCTGGGTTCAAGCGATTCTCCTGCCTCAGCCTCCTAAGTAGCTGGGATTACAGGCACACGCCCCCACACCCGGCTAATTTTTATATTTTTAGTAGAGACGGGGTTTCACCAAGCTGGTTCAGGCTGGTCTCGAGCTCCTGACTTCGTGATCTGCCTTGGCTTCCCAAAGTGCTGTGATTACAGGCATGAGCCACTGCTCCTGGCCTAGAGACTCTTTCTCTACTTAGCACAACACCCTTGAGATCCATCCAAGTTGTTATATAAGTCAACAGTTTGTTCCTTTTTTACTGCTAACTAGGATTTCATGGATGGATGTACCACAGCACGTTTTAAACCGTTCATCATTGTTGGTCGGAGTTTTTTGTTGTTTACAGGTTTTTGTTATAAATAAAACTGCTTTGAACAATTATGTACAGCTTTTTTGTGGACATGTTTTTATATCTCCAGATCGATGTCCAGCAGTGGGGTTGCTGGTTTTTATGGTAATTATATGCTTATTTTAAGACTGACAAACCCTTTTCCAGAGTTACTGTTTTGTTTTACATTCCCACCAGCGATGCCTGGGACATCTAGTTTTGCCACATCTGGCCGATGTTTGGTGGTATGTGTAGCGGTGCTTCCTCATGGTTTGCACATGCCGCTCCGTTGTGGCTGTGACATTGAGCACGTTCTTGCTGCATGTTTGCCGTCCTCAGGACTCTAGGAAAGTGTCTCTTCATGTCTTTGGCCCATTTTCTAATTGGATTTTTTTTTTTAACTATTGATATTGAGAGTTCTTTATATATTCTACATAGGCGTCCTTTGGTCAGATACGCGGCTTACAAATATTTTCTACTAGTTTGTAATTTGTCTTTTCATCTTCTGCAAAGATCTTTACATATTCGAAGTATTTAATTTTATCAAAGTCCAATTGATTTTTTTTTAATGGGTTATGCGTTTCATGTCCTGTTTAGGAACTCATCTTCCAGCCATATGCCCTGCGGATTTCTTCTTGTGGTGGTTTTTTTTTTTTTGTCCGAAAAGTTTTACGTTGAGATCTGTGATCTATTTTGAGTTAATTACTGTATAAGATGTAAGGTTTAGGTCAAGGCTTTGGTTTTGTTGGGCTATGTATATCCAAATGCTCTAGCGTCATTTATAGTGAAGAGTCAGTTCTCCATAAATTACCTTTGTGAATGCATCAAAATTAGTTGCCATACTTGTATGTTGGGGGGACTCTCTCTGAGTTCTTTATTTTGTTCCATTGATCTGTGTTTCTGTTCCTTCTCCAGTATCAAACAATCTTGGTTACTGCAGCTATCTGATAAGTCTTATAATCTGGTGGGCTGATTTCTCCCAGTTTTTCTTCCTCCCCCTCCCCCCCCTTTTTTTAGCTCTTCTAAACAACTTTTAGCTCTTTTAAACAATTTTGCCTTTCTATACACATTTTAGAATAATCTTGCCTGTATCTTTAAAGAAAATCTTCATGGGACTATAATAGTCATGAAGTCTGCACCTGTTGGCATTTATGGGTGGCCAGGTTCTTCAGTTACTAGTTTGAGATAAAAAGGGCAAGATGAAAACAAGAAATCACCACTGTCCTTTCTTGATACCCGAGGACTCGAGCTGGACTGCACTTTTCCTCCTCTTCTAGAATCATCATCATTTTAAAAAATTTAATGTTCAGCATTTTTTTGCTTTATTTAGGAAGAATAAGAAAGAGTACATCTGCTGTATCCTTCTGGAAGTAAAATTCCCTTAAAGGTTTTATTCATTTTCTATTTTTTAAATAGGATCTTAAGCTTTATTATAGGAATTTTCACTGCGTGAAGCCATAGTGATTGCCGCATCACCGTTGTCCCCTGGAAGACTTCTCTGTAAATGACCAGTCTTGTTTCATCCGTATGTCTCACTTGGATACAATCCTGTGTATAATTTGATTGCGTTAACAAATTCAGCATTTACAAATTACAACCACAGTTCCATTATCATACCATAAACTATTGAACAAGGATTTCTTAGATTAACACTTGGTGAGTCTCCCGGTTTCTGATTGTCTCACACACCTCTTCTTACAGTTGATCTGTTCTAGTCAGGATGCGAGGGCCCTTCTCTTGCACTCGTTACAGGTATCTCTCAAATCTGTTTTCATCTACGACAATTCCTTATCTTTCTTTTTTTATTTGTTGAAAAAACAGGGTTATTGGACACAGAGAATATCTGATACTCTAGATTTGTGTGAGTGCATACACAAAACAACTATGTTATTAATTAATACATCTCTTTATTTCTTGTATTTTTGTTAACTGGTAGGTGGATCTAAAGGGTTGACCGTACTCATTTTCAGTTTTCTTTTAGCTTTTCATTATTTTGGTGAAAGAATACTACAGCGGTGCTTCTGTGTAGTCCTGTTTGTAACTGTAGGCAGATGTCTGCATGTCTCTCTTTTAGTGATGAATAGATACAGGTGCTATCAACTGATCTTCCCAGTATAACATTCTCCACCAGGCCGGGCGCGGTGGGTCACGCCTGTCATCACAGCACTTTGGGAGGCTGAGGCAAGCGGATCATGAGGTCAAGAGATCGAGACCATCCTGGCCAACATGGTGAAAACCCGTCTCTACTAAAAATACAAAAAAATTAGCTGGGCGTGGTGGTACGCACCTGTAGTCCCAGCTACTCGGTAGGCTGAGGCAGGAGAATCGCTTGAACCCGGGAGGTGGAGGTTGCAGTGAGCCGAGATTGCGCCACTGCACTCCAGCCTGGCGACAGAGCTAGGCTCTGTCTCAAAAAAAAAAAAAAAAAAAAAATTCTGAAACCTCAAAAGTCACCTGGATGAATTCTCACTGTGGTTAAACTGTGAATTATGTTTTATATGCTGCTTTTTATTTTTTAGGAGTTTTTTAAAAGTTTACTGTAATTTGGCTTTTTAATTATATAAAATGTATCTGATTTTAAAGTGAACAGTATAAGATATATTCAGAAGTCTTAGCATCTAATCCTGTTCCCTTCCTCCCTCTATAGGTATTATACACACATACATGCACACACAGATATATGTGCACACACACGGAAGCATTTACATGCATACAGATACACTCAGATAGAGGAGCACACATAGAAACACAGATTTGCATGCCCTCACATCCCTCACACAGATATGCTTGCATGCGTACATAGGTACACGTGTGTGCACATATATGTTCACACACCAGTATGCACACACACAGAAACACACAGATCCTCAAGTACTTGTTCACAGTTATACATGCATATGATACACACATACCCATGTACACAAACATACACGCACACACACATATATACACGTGCATGTGTGCACACAGATATGCTTGCACACACACAAGTTAGCCATGCATGCACACTCATATATACATGCACACACACAGATACACACATAGATACATATCTACACACAGATGAACATGCATATATACAGTTATACATGCATAGAGATATGTATGGACATACACAAATTCTCTCTCCTCCCTCCCTTGTTCTTAACTATAATGTATTTTTCTATATATAATGTCCAGCACCTTGCTTGCTTCATTTCACAATCTATATCCTAGAGATCTTTCCACGACAGTGTATTGAGGTCATTGTGCTTTACTTTCTTCTCTCTCTCTATTGCCGTATGTGCTCTGTTTTATTCAGCTAGTCCTCTGTTTGTTCCCCTTTGTTTCACGACAGTCTTCTGTTACTATAAATAATGCTGCAGGGAGCAGCCTTGTGTGTATGTCATTTTGTGCTTTTGCTATTCCATCGTTAGAATAGTCTCTGAGAAGTGGGATGATAGCACGGCCAAAGAGTAATGGATTTTCTTGATAGAATATCTTAGCACGTTTGAAACTAGATAGGCCTGTGGGCATATGGTAACATTTACGTCAGTCTTAGCATTGTAGCTGTGCTTTTATGATTGAACATTTTTTATGATGGTAAATCTGATATTTTATTAGCAAGATAATACCATACACTCTTGAATATTTTTGTGTATTTGTTATTTTGTTATTATCAGAACATACATTGAAAGTAGAAATGATCAATGCAGTTTTTCTAAAATAGAAGACTGATTAATGTTAAACCTAATAGGCAAGAGCATCAGATAGGAAATAAGTGATTTAAAAGAATGTAATGGCCTACATCTTTTCATGAAACTTGTTTTGTGAATCAAGGAACATTGTGTAAAATAAAGGTTTTTAAGGATTTTTATTCCTGGGAATATCTAGGTTGTTATTTATTTGTCCTACTGTGCCCTGGAATTACTCTTTGATGGCACCTGTAGCTCAGGAAAAACCTTCTGTAACACAATTCAAGAGTGGTAAATTTTTATTTTCTACTTCCAAGGTTCGTGTTTTATTCGAACTGATCAACTAGATGGTGAAACTGACTGGAAGCTGAAGGTGGCAGTGAGCTGCACGCAACGGCTGCCGGCTCTGGGGGTGAGCAGCATCAAGACTACTCCATCCTTTTATCTTTAGTGGTAGTTTCTAGGTTTCACGCATATTTCTGTTTATACCAGCTAATTTATTTAATGCATTGAGAATTTGTTTTATAATTTCTTTATTCCTCATGAAGGTTCATTGAAGAATTATGCCAAAATAATTTCTGTGATGTCTTAGCACATAATCAGTTTTAGGTAATTGTGAATTTTCCTTGACACTTAGGTTTTCTTTCTCCTTTTGCTCACCTTCCCCCTCTTCCTTCCTCTCCTTGCCCTCCTCCCCCTCTTCCACCTCCTCCTCCCCCTCCTCTTAATGTCTTTTTTCTTTTTCAATTTATTTTATTTTTTATGTGACAGGTTGTCACTCTGTTGCCCAGACTGAAATACAGTAGCATGATCATAGCTCACTGCAGCCACAAACTCCTGGGCTCAAGTGATGCTCTCCTGAGTAGGTGGGAGTACAGGTGCACACCACCATGCCCAGTCAGTTCTTAGTTTTTTTTTTTGGTAAAGATGGGGGTCTTGCTATGTTGCCCAGCTGGTCTTGAACTCCTGGCCTCAAGCAGTCCTCTCACCTTGGTCTTTCAAAGTGCTGGGATTACAGGTTTGAGCCATCACACCCAGCCAGAAATTTTTATTTCTTATTTGGCTGTTTGCTCCTCTCCTTTGTGATTTTGTATTGGTATTTGCCAATTAAAAAGTACATACATACTCGTGTGTGTAGAATCTTTCAAATCACTAAAACCAGATATTCACAGATGAATATCCTGTTTTTAATTTTCACCTACTTAGGCACATAAAAGTGTTTTTCTTTCTTCTATTTTCTCTCTGTACATCACATGGGCTTCATTAGCCTTCAGGTCAGGAGCTCTGTTTGAAAATCGTCCAAGCTGCCTCTCTGGGTCAGGCTTCTCAGTCAAAGCCAGGCAGCGAGGTGCTACTCAGATGATTTGTTCTCATGGGTTTTTAATTTTCAGTGTTCTGTGATTGTTTACTTAAATTCTCTAGGATACTATGCATAATTTATATGTTTAGAGTTATTACAACTTACGTTTTTTCATGGTTAGTGAATGAAGGAAGGTAGGTTCTGCTGGACCAACAGATGAGCAGATTGGAGAGGCTGGGCTGTTGACAGCTGCCTTTTACCTGCTTGGTGGTGGGTAGAGTCAACCAGGCAACTGTTACATCGTGAAGTCATATGTCAGGGAGCAGCGCCTCCTCACCTGAGGATGGGGCTGGGGTGTGTGTACATGCGGCAGTTCCTGGATCACACAGTGTGGCTTTCAAAGGAGCTGCCAAACAGTTTTCCAGAGTGGCCGTGCCATTCCCTGTCCTCACCAGCACCGGATGAGTGACCTGGTTTCTCTGTGTCCTTGCCGCCTTCAGTGTTGTCACCAGTTTTTATTGTAGTCATTCTGACGGGTGTGTGCAGTGATACCCTATTGTGGTTTCAGTTTGCGTTTCTGTAATGGCCGGTTGTGTTGAACATTGTTTCGTGTGCTTGTTTGCCATCTGCTTATCCTCTCTGGTGATGTGTGCTGTTGACAGTCTCAGAGCAAAAGCATTCTGCCTTGGTGGATAATGCTAGCTGCAGCTTGTTCAGGAAGTCCCTGTCAGGGTGAGGAAGTTCTTTCTAGTCTTAGTTTGCTGAGAGGTTTTATCATGAATGGGTGTTAGATGTTTCCAAAGCCTTTCTGCATCTGTAGGGATGATCATATGGATTTTCTCCTTTATCTGTTAATATGATGGTATGTGGACTGATTTCTTATGTGTTACACCAGTCTTGTGTTACTGGCATAAACCTCACCTAGTAGTCATACTGCATGTCTTTTTATTATGTTACAGTATTTGATATGCTGACATTTTGTTAAGGATGTTTTGTGCTGATGTTCATGAAAGATACGGATCTGTATTGCCTTTGTAAGCTGGCCTTATAATAAGTTGGGAGTCTCTTTGCCTCCTGTAATTTTTCAGATAGTTGGCATAAAATTGGTATTACTTATTTTTTAAATGTTGAACAAATTCGCTTTTGGAACTGTGATCCTAGAGATTACTTTTTGGGAAAACACTTGATTGTGAATTGAATTTCTTTGGTATAGAGTTAAATCCGATTTTCTCTTCATTGGAAATTTGTGTTTTTCAGAGAACTGGTTCATTTCATGTAAGTTGACAACATTAATGGCATAAAGTTCATAATATTCCATTATTTTTTAGCCATTTTAGGATTCCTTCTTTCACTCCCAATATTGGTAGTTTGTCTCTGTTTTATCGATCATTTCAAAGAACTTGTTTTTGGTTTCATTGATTATCTTTATTGTTTGTTCATTTTCTGTGTTATTAATTTCTGCTCTTTATTTCCTTCATTCTGCATAGTTTATATATAATTTTTTTTGTTTCTTCCTCTGTAAGGTGGAAGTTGGACCTTTGATTTTATAACTTATTGTTTTCTATTTATAAACTTTCAGAGTTAAAAACCTGTTTCCAAGCATTGTTTACCTATGTCACACAAATTTTGATTTATTTAGTTAATAATAGTTAATAATTTAGTTAAAAAATCATTTTCATTTAGTTAAAAGTATTTTCTAATTCCTTCATGATTTCTTCCTTTCATCCCTTGATTATTTGGAAATACATTGTTATTTGCTAAATAGTTGGGGATTTTCCCAATGTCTGGTAATTTATTGTTATTTAATGATCTTATGATCACGGAACATACTCTGTTCTATTTCAGTCCTTTCATCTATATTGAAACTTGTGTTATGGCTCTCTGGGTCAGTATTCTGTGTGAGCCTAAAAATAATGTTTTTTCTGCTCTTGTCTGGATGTTCTGTAAATGTTCATTAGGTCGAGCTAATGGAAACTTGTTTTAAAAAGTTTTATAGTTGTTTTCTACTGTTCGTTCTCTGAATTACTGAAGAAAACTTTTAAGATCCCGTACCTTTTGTAGATTGAACGAGTTCTCCTTTTGGCCCTGTTACTTGTTGCCTTATCTATATTGAAGCACTGTTACTGGGTTCATACACTTTCACAGTTATTCTATTTTCTTGAATATGCCCTTTTTCATTATTCCTGGTAATATTCTTTGTTGAGACATCTGTTTTGTTCTTTACTATTATAGTAATTCCAGCTTTTTTAAAATTAGCATTTACATGGTATATCTTCCATTAGTTTTTGTTTTATATATCTTTTTCTTTGATTTTAAAGTGTGTTTCTTAATGTAATAAAAGTAGGTACTGCTTTTTTTATTCTGAGAATTGCTGCATTTTTATTGTGTACATTTACTGTAATCATTAATGTGGTTGGGCTGAAGTCAGTCCTTTGACTCCTTAGGTTCGATTTATCCCATTTCTTTCTTTTCTTCATCTTTTGGTGTTGTGTTATATTTCCATTTAGTTACCATTGTTGGCTAATTAGCTATGTGTGTTAGTTCTGTTTTGTGTCATTATCGTGTTTCCAGTGTGTTTTTAACTTATCACAGTCTTTCTCCGTGTCACTTACAGTGTAAGAGTCATGCACAGTAGATGTCCATGGCTTTCTTCCCATCCTTTGTATTTGTGTCGTCTGTCTTACTTCTGCATATTATCAACCACACAGTGCATTACTGTTTTTTTTGTTTAAAGTTGTCAGGTGTATTTTAAAGATAGTAAAAAATGAAAACAGTATTTTCTGTTCACCCATGTGTTTACCTGTTCTGGAACTTTTCTTTCCTGTGTGCTGATCCAAGTTTCCATTTACTGCCAATTTCCTTTAGCTCTAAGAACTTCTTTCAACGTGTCTTGTAGTGAAGTCTGCCAGAGATGATGTCAAGTTTTGTTTGTTTGAAAATTGTCTTTATTTTGCCTTTTTTTTTTTTTTTTTTTTTTTTTTTTGAGACAGAGCGAGACTCTGTCACAGAGGCTTAAGTGCAGTGGCGCAATCTCGACTCACTGCAGCCTCTGCCTCCTGGGTTTAAGCGGTTCTCCTGCCTCAGCCTCCCGAGTAGCTGGGATTATAGGCACGTACCACCACCACGCCTGGCTAAATTTTGTAGTTTTTTTTTTTTTTTTTTTTTTAAGTAGAGACAGGGTTTCACCATGTTGGCCAGGCTGGTCTTGAACTCCTGACCTCAGATGATCCGCCCACCTCGGCCTCCCAAAATCGGGGGTTACAGGTGTGAGCCATCATGTGGGGCCTATTTTGCCTTCGCTTTTGAAGGATGTCTTGAAGTTTTCATTTGACAGTCTTTCTTTTTTATCTTTGCCTTTCAGAGCTTTTATTTCTTCTTTGGCATCCATAGTCCTGAAAAGACGCTTACAGGCATTCTTACCCTGACTCTTCTTTATCCTCTGTGCCTTTTTCTGTGGGTATTTTGAAAGCCTTTCCTGTTCTGACTGGCTTTCAGGAATTTAAATATGATGTGTTTTGATTTGTCTTGCTTGGGTTTGTTGGGCTTCTTGTATCTGGAGTTTCATGGTTTTTATCCATTTTCAAGATTTTCAGCCTTTATTTTTCTTATCTCTCTGCCCAAACCCCTCTGAGACATGACCAACAGAATTAGTCTAACTACTAATATCAAGTAAATTAGTCTAACTACTCATATCAAAAAAGAGTAAGCGCTTCAGTGACGTGGGAATATGAAGTACTTAGATTCCCACATGCCGTTGATGCTCTCTTACTCTTTTTCTCAGCCTTTTTTTCCTTCTGTAACTCAATTTCGATAGTATCTGTTACTCTGTCATTAAATTCACTAAGATTTATCTTTTTCAGTATCTAGTCTTCTGTTAAGCCCACCCAATGAATTTTGTTATTCCGAGTGTTGTAATCTCTGGATGTTCCCTATGTTTCTCTCATTTTTGTTTAAATACCTTTTCTGTTCTTTCCTACTATGTATATGGCTTCATTGGACTATTTCCACGGTTTATAATGCTGAATTCCATGTGTGTTAACTCCTTTATCTCTGTCACTTTTGGGTATGTTTCTATTTAAATTTTTTGGCCCTCGTTATAGACCCATACTTTCCTGCTTCTTTCCATGTCTGGTAATTTTTTATTGTATGCTGAGTATATAAGTGTTATATTTAATGTCTGAGATTTTCATTTCTATCTTTAAAGCATCTTGATCTTGATCAAATTAGTTCAGCAACTTGTGGGTCAACTTGATGTCTTCAAGGCTTGTTCTTAAACTTTGTTAGAGGCCTAGAGGCTCCTTTATTGGAATGCTAATTAATCCTATTGCTAGAGCATGATCCTGCTGGGATCCTTCTGATATCTGCTGAAATCCTTGCTGGTTCACAGGTGCCTCTGAACTCTGGCTAGTCAAAACTCAACTCTCTCCAACTCTGTAGTCTCTGCGGGTGGTTGGGGCTGGAACTCTGTGGTTCTCTTTTGACCAGACACACTCTTACCCTGTATGCTGTGTGTACTCACATTCAGTGACACTCAGGTAGAACACTCTGCATATTTCTGCAGTTCTTTTTCTTCCTTGCCCCTTTTTGAGTATTTTGCAGATGCTAGCTGTCAGTTTCCCTGAATTCTGGTCTCAGTCTCCTAAACTCAAAATAGCTGCCTCCCTCTGCCTGGCTTCTGCCCTATGAAGTGGTCAGTCTCTTTACCTGGGCTTATGTGGGGCACATGGCTTTGTTTCTCTTCTCCCTGGGGCACTGTATCTAGTGTCTGAAAATAGATATTTTATAAATATTGTCCATTTTCCAGTTGTTTTCATGGGAAGGCAAGTCTCATATTAGTTACCACAACATTGCTTGTAGAAGCCCTTGATTAATTTTTAATGAAAAATATTAAGTTCCTTGTGGATGAAGCAAACTACGTGACATTTCAAATTATGATTAAACTAAAACAAACAAACAAACATGTATTTGTTTATTGAGAAATTGCTTGTTGGTAGGGATCTACCTGCTGGGAGGCTTGTGACCACCCTGCAGAGAGCCTGAATGCCGGCCCTTCTACCATCTAGATGTTCCTGCCCTCTCTTAGGGGGCTTTCCTTTAAAAAAGAGGTGGATGTCAATTTTGAGTCCTGATTCTAATAGTAATGTGTGCATTGAAAATAATAGATAAATCACAAAATAGAAAAGAAAACCCTACCAGTCTGCATTGGCTCTCATGAGCATTTTGGTGTAAATCCTTTCTGACAGTACCTTCCCCTAGCCACATTCTTGCATGGTTGGATAATGCTGTATATTACTGTTTTTTCCAGTAGAATATTTATTCAACAATATGCTATGGGTCATCCTTTCATGTTAGAAATTGTGTGTCCTTGCAAGTGTTTTATTAGCTGCATAGTTTCTGATAAATTATAGCTTCTGTAACTGGCCTGATATTGGTGAATTTAAAAGTTATTTTGAAATTCTAGATTAAAAAAAAGCATATTTCAAGAATTTTGGTTATTTGGCCAAAATGCTCTTCAGAAGACTATGCAATTTATCTACTGTGTATTAATTAATCAATTAATCTTTCACTGTTTTCCGATCTGATAACTGTAACAATGGTATCCCATTTAAATTTACATTTGGTTAGATTTTAATGTG
>NW_012114433.1:1241176-1247883 GCF_000951035.1 Colobus angolensis palliatus
GCCCCGACCCCGTCCAGGGTCTCGACCCCGGCCCCGGATGCCACTGCCGAAACCTCCGCGGAAGCCACCGCGGTTCCCCATCCCAGGGCCACCAGGGCCTCCGGGCCCCCCCGCTGCACCGGCGTCATCCGCCATTTGGTGTTTTCTCGGAGAAGAAGGTCTACTGTGTGTTTTTAAAGTTCTTTCTATGTAAAGTTTGTTAATAACTTTTTATTTTCCAATTTTTCAGTGTGTTTATACAATGTGACCTACCAATATTTTTTAAATGGTTTCTGCTTTTTGGTTTTATGCTTAGATTATTTCTACTCATGATTATATTTTAAATAATTAGTTTTAAAATAATTCCTGCTTTACATATAAAATCTGATTACCATTTTTGGGGGGAGTTTTTTTCTTTTTAGTTTAATTAAAGTTAAAAAGAAAAAAAAAGCTGTTATTTGCATCAGTACCATTCACTGAAGAACTGTTTTGTTAGTTTTTTATTTTTTCACAAATTTAATATTGTCCCCAAATGGTTATACAATTGTAACTTTTCAACATCAGGGTATGAGCATGTCTGTTTCTCCATAACTTTACCTAGTACACATTGCAAATATGTTCTCCAATCTGTTTCTTAACTTCTAGCCTTATAATATCTTTGCCATGTAAATATTTCAAATTTTATTTAGGTAAATATTTATATGTTTTCTTTTACTGTTTATATGTTTTTCTTTATGCATTTATAGCCAGGAGGCTGTTTGCCCACCAATATTCATTTATCATTTTAACCACTTTTAAATGTTTGTCAGTAGCTGGAATTGAAAGGTGAGAGCCAAGTAATTTGCATTTACAGTATTATAATTATTAAAATAGTTCCTACAGTTCCATCTGATGCACAAAGACCTAGGAGAGGGAAGTTGAATCATGTCACTTAGTATGTGTGGCTAAAGAATTGTTTTAGAGTTAAGGTTAAGTAGGTTCTTTATTTTATTTTATTTTTTTATTTCATGTTATGAGCTGAGCAGAATCATGCCTCACTCCAGCCTGCATCTTCTGTGTCATCATTTCCCTCCTCAGCCCTTTCCCATCTTTACTGTGCTTCGCAGGGTTTTCGACTTGCTTTTCTTTTTTTTATGTTGTGAAATAAATCTGTTTTATTATCTTATTACTTGACATCTAGCTTATTATTCTCATACTATTTATTAAGGTAAGTTTTATCATAGAGATATTCTTGCAACCTATAGACTTTCTAATGTAATTGGAACTGATTGCTAGGTTAGTGCTACTGTTTCGTGGTTACATGTTTCCTCCTTGTGTCCTTCTTTTTCTTGTATACATCCTCAAGTAATCTCTGCAGAACTAAAGTGGGGATAATATGAGTCCTTAAACGACGGGGGGGGTGGGTGATTTTGGTTGACTATAACACTTGGACGAAAGCTCCACCCTCTGGGTCCTCCTCCTGAAGAGCCTTCCAAGGATTCAGTAGGCAGCTTGGGAGCAAGTCACACTAAATGATATTTTTCTAGCAGATTTAATTTTGCTAAGGGTAGTAGAAAGGAAAATACAGAATCAAAACACTATGTTAGAAAAAATTTGTCTAAAAAAAAAGAAAGCAAAAAAATCCAGCCAAGCAAGGATATTGGTGTATGATTCCATTAACACACAATTCTGTACAAGTGACCAGCAGGTGATAGAAGTTAGCAGTGCAGGGATAGGTGGGCTGCAAGGGGGAACGGGGGCACTTTTGTGAATAATGGAAATGTTCAGTATCATGAGGTGGTGATGGTCACAGGCATACACGTATATCAAAACAAAACGGTACACTTCAAACGTGCAGTTTATTGCAGTAAATCACACCTTAATGAAGTAGTTACAGTTTTTCATACTGTTGTCTATAACTTTGAGTAGTGCTCTTTGCCATGATTACAGGAAGTGACATTTTATTTTCTTCAATATTATGGGATGTTTTCTTTATTTTTATTAGTGACAGATAGATACACATATATAAATTCAAAAATATTTACAGAATTAAACAATTCATACAATGCAACTTTTAAATTTTTGTGGCCAGTACACTTTAATACAGAGTCTGATTAAGGATTTTAATGACATAACTATATGGTAAAATGAAAACATTTTAATTTTTGCTGTGACCACACCACCAAAAAGCAGTATATCCTAGGAAAAAAGGAAGTTCAACTGAATATCTGATTCATTAATCAGTTTTAAATTTTAGCTTCACATAACTTGGTATGTTAGGTATAGATCTTTTTTCCTTAGAGAAGAAAGCTCTGATTTCATTATGGATACAGGCAAGGCAATTGAGTTTTTCATGTAATAGCTTATGCCCATAATCGTCCCTCATTCTGACATTTGTGTCTCTCGTGGTGTAGATCTGAGGGTCTTCTGTGTTGTGAGCTGTTTGTTGTATCCCAGTTGTGTCACATCAGACTGTGTCCATGGTGACAGCCAGGCTAAGTAAACTTAGAGACCTGAGAACTCATCTGGAGGAGCTGAGGACACAGCCAAGAATAACCTTCGTCAATTCTGTTATATTTTCAGGAACTTAATATGATCAGAGAATTAAAATTTCGAAGAGTCATGTAATAATAGCTGTGCTGCAGAGTCTGTAATGGCAGGTGCAGTTTCTTGTGGCTTCATAGCTGTCTAGAGGCACAGTTTTCAGGCATTGTAGACATTTGGGAAATATGTTTCTGGCTTTTGTGATCAAACAAATTTATTAACAACCACAAGGCCACAGTAATTTTCAATAAATCATGACATGCTGATTTATTTCAAAAGATCCATATAGCAGTAAACAATACCATTTACATTTAATTAGTTTTATTGAACGAAAGGCAATTTTATTTGTAATGAACCACATGTTATGATTAAGGATGTATTTTAATGACCTTTAAGTAATGCCAACAAATGTTGCCCTTGACCTCACAGCAGAGGCTTTCCTCCATTATTGAAAACTTCAGAATGATTTTTAAATTATCGTGAAAAGCTTCAAATGACATTCTCATTATTGTGCCATTATTCAGTCATTTGATGTCTACTATACTAGATGAAATGCATTACTCTAAATGCTGATGTGTGTGTGGAAATGAGCTTGCCAGCCTGTTTTTTATTTTCATGTATCAAAAGGTAGTTTGAGGTATGAAAGTTTCATGTTTTGGAAATTAGTGTGATAGTGTCATATTTAAATGATGAGTGATTCTCAGACTTGCCTTATTGCTGGAATCATTTGACTGCTTATTAAACATTCTAGTAGAAGTTTCATAATTCTCAAGTTACTAGAGAATATTTCTTTTTGTGTAAACCAGCTTAATTGAAAATAAATTTTTGCTATTAACAGTTAATACATAGTCTAAGCTACTGTAACAGTTGCACTGTGGTAAACTAGTATGTTCAACCTTTAGTCCACCCTTCCCGCAGCCTCTGTTCTTTAGAACTTTGGAAACTAGCCTGCACGTATTTTTCACAGTTTCTTGAAAGGTGTGTGAATTCGCTTTTCACGTTGGATGTACTTTCACAGAGCTTGTAAGGCAGGAGTGAGGAGGAGATATCTTTTTGCCTGTGTGTTCTCTGCTGACAGGTGTTCTCAGGGGCTGAGCTCCTCCTGCTCTCCAGCTTTAGGGCTTGGGTGGGAGTGCGCTGTGTGCATGGGGTCTCCAAACCGTGTGTCTCAGATGTGTTCCTTGCCGTGGTGCTTTCCTTGGATGGATATTTTGGTAACATTCTGAGAGTAGCTTTGGAGCTTCAGTCCTGAGCTTTATCCTTTCATTGATTTGGGAAGCATCTTGTTCTGTGTATGAAATCACTTTCTGCTACACAGTCTAGGATGGCTTCTGTTTCCTGTACTGAAACAGGACGGACACACCTTGAATCAAAACAGATTTTCACCCTCACAGCAGCCCAGGTGGGTGGTCAAAAGCTGATCTCTGCTGATACGTGCTATGTGGTTTTGCAGGGTGGGTTCCAGTGGCTGCCCCACCTCCACACTGCCCCACAGGGGAGGGGAAGGAAGGGCCTGGTGAGTACTTGGACTCAGAGGGGCACATGTCCTTTCACATGCTCTGCTGGCCAGAATCAGTTATATGGTCCTAACCAGCTGCAAAGAAGGCTGAGAAATGTGTCCTTTCAGTGAGAAGCCGCCTACCCATCTACAGCTCCGAAGTTCTATTTTTCAAAGGAAATGGGAAGAAAGATGGAAGGTGGTCTCTGCCGAGCCATTTCTTCATTTTGTTTTCTGTTGAGTGTCTGATTCCCCCTGTGCTGCTGCTGCATGGAGTGCACAAAACCATTCTAGCAGTTCTCAGAGGACTGTGCTGCCCTGAGAACAGGATGCTCCCTTTAGAATTGTTGTTATCCGTTACCTGTTTTATTAGCATCAGTTATTTCATGTGCATTCTTCAAGGAACTCAAAGCAACTTACAAATTTGTATGTTAATGACTCACATAGATTAAAATATAAAAATGAATGAAATGTTAACAGAAAAATAGTAAGTATGTCTTCTAGAAATGAAAAAGACCGTATCAATTTTAGATGATCGAATCTTCTCTGTTAAAGATTTTTTTTAAGTGATTGAGCGTGACATACAACTCTCCAGTCCCTTTAAGAAGAGATCTGGCAGGAAGAGTCCTGTGTAGAAAACATGAGGATGCCCTGTAGCCGTGCTACCCCTTTTTTGAAAGGATTATTGGAATGCATGTGTAGAATCAACAGGGAAGAGAAAGCCCGACACAAATGTCAGAGCCGAGCCCAGAGGAAGTAGATGTTCCAGGAACAGAAGAGAATAAATTCCAATGTCTAATATACTTTAAGAAATCTGAGAGGATGTTACTAGCAACCTAAATAAAACAAGCTATGAAAAAGGATCATGTGGAAAATAAAAACTCTTAGAAATATATATATAGTTGCTGAAATTTTAAAAAAGCAAGTAAGAGTGGAAAATGAATTGTCCTGCATCCCTCAGAATACAGGGCAAGGTTGGGAAATACAAATTGATGGTTACCAGTTTTAGCTCGGCCCTCAGTGCTCCCTGGAATCCTTGTTAGAAGTTATAATCAACTGTGGTTCCTCTTATTGATGACAGTGCTTTCAGACTTTCCACTCTCCTTCAATTTCTGATCCAACTGTCTTTTCCTTCACTGGTAAGACCAGTTTGTCTTAACTTACATGGAAAAAGCATTCTATCAATTGGAAATTCCTTCATTATCCCATAAATAAAGAACATTACCTTTATTCCCGTTTTGCCTATAATTACACTAAATAATCCTTCAAAGAATAATTATTTTATAACTTTCAACTGATGTTATCTAATTGTGCTTTTTAGAGACCTTGGTAGATGAGTAGTTTCTTCTCTCTTTTTCTAATCTTTCTCTGTCAGTTTCTTTCTGTTATCCCTTCAGGCCTTCAAGTGTACCTCGGCTTCTCAAGTCTTCCTTTAGGTCTTTCTTCAATATTACCGTAATTGAATATTTTTGGAATACTATTTTATCTCTTGACTTTTTAGCACTTTTTTTTTAGTTTGCAGTATGCTCTTAACTAAAATATGCCTTTAACTAGAGTTTTTAACTAGTTACAGTATGCCTTTAGAGTTTGCAATATGCCTTTAACTAAAAGTGTATTGTGAAAAGTGAAAATTGTACCACTTCACATAAAATATAATAATTTCGTCCTTGAGACCAGGTACGGTGGCTCATGCCTATAATCCCAGCACTTTGGGAGGTTGAGGTGGGCGGATCACAAGGTCAGGAGTTCAAGACCAGCCTGACCAACGTGGTGAAACCCCGTCTGTAATAAAAATATAAAAATTAGCTGGGCATGGTGGCATGCACCTGTCATCCCAGCTGCTCAGGAGGCTGAGACCAGAGAATCACTTGAACCCGGGAGGCGGAGATTGCAGTGAGCCGAGATCTTGCTGCTGTACTCCAGCCTGGGGGACAGAGCGAGACTCCATTAAAAAAAAAAAAAAAAAAGAATTTTGTCCTTGAATAGACCTATTTCCCCCACTCACCCTTTGTACTATACAGTCCCCTTGAACAATACAGGGATCAAGGGTGTCAATCCCCCGTGAAGTCAAAAATCTGTGTGTAAACTTTTCACTGCCCCCAAATTTAACTGTTCACTGGAAACCTTGCTGATAACCTAAACAGTTGATTAACACATATTTTGGATGTCGTATGTGTTATATACTGTATCCTTAAAATAAAGTAATCTAGAAAAAAGAAAATATTGTTAAGAAAATCATACTGAAGAGAGAGAAAATACACTTATAGTACAGTACCGAATTTGTTGATTGCTCAAGTTGACGTCACCTGGGTGCGAGGTGCACTGTCTGAAATGGTGGCGGCCATAGCCGCAGACTTGGATCCACCACACATGCTGAGCAGCTCCGCTTTTTCTTGTAATGTCATGACTTTTGTCTACTTTTTGAGAACATTTCCATCCAGCATCATTAGAGGCACTTCTTACGGGTCCTGTGGTGTTATTCAAGGTTCACACCATGGTATTATGCTAAACACGATGGAAAATATGTGAGCGCCATGAGCAAGCACTCGGTACTGTGATGCACAGGGTCCTGGATTGGAGACGGCTCACACAGATGCACGGGGTCCTGGAGTGGAGACGGCTCACACAGATGCACGGGGTCCTGGAGCGGAGACGGCTCACACAGATGCACGGGGTCCTGGAGCGGAGACGGCTCACACAGATGCAC
>NW_012114433.1:1248728-1270249 GCF_000951035.1 Colobus angolensis palliatus
GGAGCGGAGACGGCTCACACAGATGCACGGGGTCCTGGAGCGGAGACGGCTCACACAGATGCACGGGGTCCTGGAGCGGAGACGGCTCACACAGAGGTCAATGGTGCTGCACCGCATTTCCAGCGGACCCTCGCACTCACTCCCCGCAGCAACAGCAGGAGGGGCTGCGACACGTTTCCAGGAGCACAGTGCGTACTGCACTTAGTTCTGTGCAGTTAGGGTTTGATACTGCATCTTCAGGATCAATTTGCAAGTCAGTTAACTGCAGATGTTGTCATGACCTGTGTGTTTAGGTTTTATTTTACTTTTAACTTTTTGTAATAGATCTGTGTATATTTTATAGTAGTAAGTGATGCAATAGACTACGTCTACATACATTTTATGTTCTCATGTTATACCTAACTTTAAACATATAAAAAATATTTCTAGGCTATGTGATGTATCTTCAAGGTTTTTCAGATTATCAACAAATCTCCAAAAGTTTTCTAATAGATTTATTGAAAAAAATTCTTGTATAAGTGGACCTGCATAGTTCCAACCCATGTTGTTCAAGAGCTCACTGTACTTTTTAATATGTAGTATATCTACACATATTATAAACGGTTCCAGCATATTTTATTTATATACATACACACACCCCCACACCCATATAGTTTTTTGGCACGGAGTCTTGCTCTGTCACCCAGGCTGGACTGCAGGTGATGCAATCTCGGCTCACTGCCACCTCTGCCTCCCGGGTTCAACCAGTTCTCCTGCTTTAGCCTCATGAGTAGCTGGGACTACAGACATGCAGCAGCATGTGTGGTTAATTTTTGTAGTTTTAGTAGAGATGGGGTTTCTCCATGAGGGCCAGGCTAGCCTCAAACTCCTGGCCTCATGTGATCTACCTGCCTCAGCCTCCCAAAGTGGTGGGATTACAGGCATGAGCCACCATGCCTGGCCCATTTTATTTATATTTTGAGGGAATTAAGATTAAAAATTGGATTTGGGTTTTTTTTTTGTTAAATATTTACTTAGATATTGACCACTTTTGTTCCTTACCATTCTTTCTTGACGATATAAGTTTCTGCCTGATATTGTTTCTTTTCAGCCTAAAGGACCTCTGCTGATACTCCTCTAGTGGATGTCTGCCGGAATGGAGTTCTCATTTTATTTATCTGACAGTGTCTTTATTTCACCTGTATTCTTAAAGAATATTAGCTGGATATTGAATTCTTGCTTGACAAGTCTGCCCTCCACACAGTCCACTCCTCACTTTAAATATTTTGTTCCATTGTCTTCCGACTCCATTATTTATAAGAAATCAGTGGTATTTTGATAGTTCTTCTCTTGTGTATAATGTTATTTTTCTCTAGGTATTTTTGAGTTTTTTTTTTTTTTTTTTTTTAGCATTTTTTTTTTTATTACTAAATTTTATTTTTCTTTTTAGGGGTTTTCTGGGCTTCCCGAATCTGTACATTTTTGGCTGACAATAAATTTGGCATATTTTTAGTCGTTGTTTCTTCAAGTAGTTTTTGTTTTTTGATTCTCTGTCTGTCCACTCGTTCTGAACCCCAGTTACACGCATGTCAGATTCCATGATGCTCCCTTCATGGCTCTGTGACTGTATTCATGTTCAAAATAATTTTTCCTATGTCCTTTGGAATCATTATCTCTTGACCCGTGTTCAGATTCGCCGTCATCTATAATCTATTAATCTCATCTGAAGAATTTATTGCAGACATTGCATTTTTTCAGTTTTGGAATTTCTATGTGCTTCTTTGTTCTTAAATACACTTTCTCTTTCTTTGTTGTGATTTCCTCCTTGTTTACTCGTTAGGAGCATGCTTTTCTTTCAGATGTGCTAAAGCTGCTTTGAAATTCTCCCTTCTTAATTCTGATGTTTGGTCATCTCAGGGCTAGTCTTCACTGATTATGTGCTTTCTTGGGTATGGACTTTGTGTTTTTGTTTCTTCATATGTTTAGAAATTTGGATCATCTCTTCATTTTTTTAAATGATTCATTGTAGAGAGGCAGGATTCAGGATTCTGTTATGTTCTACTGAAGAGTACTGGTGTTTTGTTTGGTTCTGTTTTAAATGGTAGCTAACTTAACTGAAGTCAAACTCTAGACTCTACCTTTCTGGCATTAGGGAGCTGCTGTGGTGGTCTCGGTTCCATTCTTTTAGTGGATATAGGTTAGGGCATGATAGGTTAGGTGTCAGAATGAGATCATACACACATTCGGCCCCTTCTGAGGCACTCTCCTTTCTGAGCTTCCATTTCTTTCTCACTTTGCAGCTGCTGTGGTCACCCTAATCTCTCACCTCTGCTTCTTCATGTCTGGGAGTCTGGGAGTTTTCTATTTGAGTTTTAGCAGCCATGACAGAACTTTATACACTCACATGTACAGAATGGAAATCAGAATTATAGAAATGGCAAACTCTGTGTATTAAAGGGTCATGGGGGGGCGGGTCACCCAAAATTAGATAGTTTGATAGGAGGACTCCCAGGACTCAGCATTTGATCCTCGTCCTGGCTGTGATTTGTGACAGCAAAAGCATAGAGCACAGTCAGCAGCAAGAAGAGGCACTGGGGTGGCGTCCAGCAGAGACCAGGCTCAGCCTCGCCTCTGGAGACTTTCTGATTTAACCTTTATGTGTAGTCAGTGAATGAAACAACCTAAAGCCTATGTCTTTTCTGCTCCAAAATTAATAGTATGAAAGTAGCTATGATGTGTGTTTCGTGAACGCTTTCCCATGTGATTTTATAAGTATGCGTCATGAGCATGTGGTTCAGACACACGGAACAAGCATGTCCTCATGGCTGTAAGGAAGGCCACCCTTAGCTTATAGTGATCAGTGCCTGCTTGAATGAAAACACGTGAACAGATCTAGGAATTTATTCAACTGTTTTATAAAACTTGTGAGGAATTGTGATGGTTCCTTAATTCCCCCTGAACACTGTGATACCCAGGTGACTTCAGGATATTCCTACACAGGCTCCATCCACCTCTACCATTGGAGCCGCCGGCAGGCCCCGAGGCTGCCTGGTGTGAGTGTCTCCTGCGTGATTTCGATTCACACCTGCTGTTCAAGGGCACACCCTGTCAAGCTTCAAAATGGTTTCTGTCTTTATCTGCCATTGTAATTTATAGTGTTGACACACAAAAATCTAAGAAAATCAATGATCGCTTTTGGTAAATAATATATGAAAAATATTAATTAGCAAATGAGAAATTTCCAAGTAATTTTACTAAACTATAACTTTATAATCAATTCAAATGTTCTGTATTCCAGGACCTGTTTTCTATCAATGCTTATGTTTATGCTCAGAAACCACAAATGGACATTCACAGTTTTGAAGGCACATTTACCAGGGTAAGTTAAACCTGTTGTTCAATACAAATAGAGTTATTGTGTAAGTTAAAAGTAGCAAACCTTTATTTTGAGACAGTAGTTCAATCAAGAATAAATTCAAACAGAAGTTTCAAACTAGGAAGGGAAAACTTATATAATGTTTGACGTTCTTAAGTGTACCCATATTTAATATGTCTTTGGGATACATTTAGTACAGTTTTTGGAATTTTTTTAGCATATTTAGTAATAAGATCTTTATCTCCTAAAATATTGCAAATCAGTTAAATGAAGTAATTTATTTTCATTTTGACTGAATAGTTGGTATACCATAATATCCACATCATGTCTAGCTTTTTACTGTCTGAGTTGGGTGGGTATTTGTATGTATGTCTGTGAGTCTGTATGTGCATGTTATGTTTCTTTATACACATATGTATATTTCATGCCATACACTTTATATTATTACAGAGTTTTGTTAAAGCTGGAAGAACTTTGCCCCTGACTAATAGGGCTTGAGAAACTCCATTACTCTTTAACAGCTTATAGCTGATATTATAAATGCTTTATAGTAAGGGATTTTAGTACATGACTATAGGTTATTTGTAATTGCTGCAGTTATTTTAAAAATACTTTTGTTGGTGAATTCACCTTTTATTTCACTCTTGGTCACGTGCAGGGATTGGCAAGCAGTTGTCATCACTTGAAAAAGCATTTTCAGAGCTTATATAATGTGACAGGTAGTGTGCAAACTCTGGGAATGTGAAGCGTGGGCACTGTGAGGTCGTTACAGTCCTGTGGTGCTCTGGGCCTGTTTCCATAGGTGCTGCACACAAGCATGCATAAGATGTTCATGGAGGGACAGAGGAGGAAGCACATCCTGGTGATAAGTATCATGCAATGAATTCTGAAATAAACTCATATCTTTTTTTTTTTTAAACAAAAGTAGTTATTATGAAAACAGTGTGTTCTTATTAAAGACAACATATGAGAATAAATTTTACAAAAAGATACCCTTAGGATGATAAATGAAAAGTTATTTTTGTAACCACTATTAAGAATTTGAAATATTATTTGCTTTCTTCCTTTCCTTTTCTTGCTCTTTTCTCTAATTTGTATTGCTCATGACTTTGAAAAGTCGGAAATGTTTGCTAGACAGTGTGTGGAAGTACAAGGAAGTCAGAGAGCAGGTGCGGGTTGGCTGAAAAACCTGGTTCAAAGGGGAGCATATGGCTCAGTATGCAGGTGCGCAAGGGCTGGGTCGTATAGGACTAGAAAGATATCCAGGCTTGACCGGAAGAAGCCACTGAAGGATCTTCAGCTTAGAAGAGAAATGATAAACACAGATGTTTTTAAAAGATTCATTCATAAGTTCTGATTCCCTTAGGATAATTGTGGCCACTTAATTTTGTTACATACCACACAGCCTTCCAAAATCATACAGGCTAACTGTGAGAGTAGAGAGTGTAATCTGTAGCTCATGTTTAGCAGAAATGTGAGACAGAAAATACTGTGAACATCAGTTTACTGTAAGTGGGGAAAATATCCAAAATAACACAGTTAGTTCCAGAGCCAGGATGGTGCAGCAGAAGGAGATTGTCTTGGGATGCTGATATCATCCAGGTTTTGCCCTCAGAAGAAAAAGGATTCATAAGTAGGATAATGCATCCTGTGAATGAATTGGGTAAGCAAAGCTATGGGACATTGAAGGGACTTGTGGAGAAGTACAGATTGGAAGTGACCTTGGGGGAATGTACAGGGGCAAGGGGCACTGGTAAAGAGTTGGTGGCTTTAGGAGGCTTAGTTAGGAAGAAAAAGACAAAGTTGACCTTTCTGAAACATGATAATAGCAATCAGAAGAGTCAGCCCACGCCACCCCAAAAGGATGCTTTTCACTGAAGACATTGAACTTCATTGTGCCTGCAGAAGAAGGCACTCTTGGATTAAGAAACAAATTCCACCTCCCATCCTTGGAATAGGATTTCCTATTTGTACAGATTCAAGAAAAACAGCCTTTATTATTGTGAATAGAAGAAGGAACCCATTTTGCTGTCTCGCCCAGGCTAGAGTGCAGTGGTGTGATCATAACTCATTGCAACCTCAAACTCCTAGGCTCACGCAGTCCTCCTGCCTCAGCCTCCTAAAGTGTTGGGATTGTAGACACGAGAGCCATCGTGCCTGGGCAAATGTAGTTATTAACAGAAGAAAACAGATAAGTGAGAAGCACATTTTCAATTGATAAAAAATTTCTAAAAACAGGGAAAGAAAAAACCTCAATGCAAAGTAATTCTATAACAATGCAACAAGCCTGATTTAAATGTAACTAACCAAACAGTGGTACTTAGGAAAGAACACCGTAAATCAGACATTTAAAAACACAAGAATCAAAATGGAATAAATTTCTCAAGAATGTAAGAATAAAAGCTTAAGAATAAAACAGGACAATGTGAATGAGAAGGCTAACTGAACTCAGGAGAACACTGAACGTGAGCATCCGAGAAGGGAGGACTGAATCACAGCATGCCTGTGGGGGATGCACAGTAAGAGATAGGGAGGTTGTAAAGAAAAGAGTCGAGGAAACGAGATGATCAAAGAGGTGAAAAGGACTAGAGGTTGACAGATGTGGAAGAACGGCAAGAAATACCCAACATCAGAGTCTTGAAACAAAATCATGAAGCGGTTTGAAACGTTGACAGCTCAAGTATGTGTTACTAAATACAAGGATGTCTGAAGGTACACACTGAAAGGGCCCAGCATGCACATGAGAAAACTCCAAGACATGTAGCTGCTGTCATATTTTACATGTACAGGGAAAAATCCTTTGGTCTCCCTGGGAAAATGACTAGCTACCCACAGTTGGAAGGGGCCAGGTTGGTGTCAGTGTTTTCAGCATGCAGAGCCATACAAGAGCAGGGCAGCCTTTCCAGGAGGCGCAGGGGAAGAATGTGTGAGTGGAGCGTTTTGCTCCTTCGAGACTGTCCTGCAGGTGCCAGTTCCGTGGAGAGCAGTCTCAAGCTCTCAGAATTCAGGTGTGTTGTACACATGAGCCTTTTGTGAATAATCTCACAGAGGATTAGCTCTGCCCGGCCGATAGATGACCTGGGTGGAAGTTTTATGGTGAGCACTGAAGCTCTAACAGATCTAAGAATAAAACAGTGGAGGGAGGATGGGTGGAAGATGGTACAGTATGTATGAATTTTATATGCTTCCTCAAATAATCAGCTGAAAAGCAAGAAGAGGAGGAGAGGAGAAAATAGAAGGAGCTCATTGGTTGCTACATTGGTGGAAAGACAGAGACTTGATTGAAAGCTGACAAGCTCAATAGTAGCTGTCTAAGCAAAGAGAGGAGGATGAAGGCAGGCTCCTGGGACACTGGTAAAATGGTAGTGACCAGAAAATACACACCTCACCAAAAAATAAATTTGGTTTTAACAATTAGACAACAGTTTATCAATTCATATGGCTAAAGATGCATAGTACGCAGGCTTTTTCACACAGAAAATTGGATCAGAAAGGCCAAAGGGTTAAGGAAAGATACATCAAGCAAATACAAATAAAAAGGAAGCAGGAGTTGCAGCCTTGGTATTTAACAAGAATACCAGTATAGAATCGAGAAAGCATTTAGAATGAGGTGGAGAAAGATGCTATAAGATAATAAAGTCTGTCATAGGAAACTTGAACATCTACCTGCAGTGCCTAGTGGGTCAGGTGGACAGAAAGGTAGGAGAGGTATAGAAGAGAGAGCTCAGAACATGAGCAGTGAAATATATCATTTTAAATTTTTATTGAACTTTGTTCCCCAGTAATTTTTATTTCAGCATATATAGGGTGTCACCAAAAGTTGAACATACATTTGTTTGTAAAGAAATTTTTAGTTCCGTAACATAGAACTCATACAGACAATATTCTCTGATCACAGTGCAATAAAATTGGTAAGCAGTAACAAAATCAGTGAATGAAACGACTTTCTGCCTGTAAATGTAAATACTATATATTAATTAATTTTTGTATCAAAGGAGAAATATGAACTGAAATTGGAGAATTTCTAAAAAATACTGGTAATGGAGACACTGCATATCAAAATCTGAATCTGTTGGATATGTGTAGAAATAGGAAAATTTATAATCTTTATATAGAGAGAGAGCAATAAAAATAAAAGAATGAAAATTAATGAATTAAGTATATGAAAAAGTGAACAAAAAGTGTGCAGAGGGAAGAACATATAAACGTGTATGTTAAGGTCACATAACTACAAAACCATTCTGTTAGGGTGAGGATTTCAGAGGCCAGGTAATAAATGGAGGTAAGTTTTTAAAAAAATATTATGTGTTAAGTGATATAATATTGATTCAGAGTTAACTGTGATAAGTAAAGGTTGCATACAATAATTCTCAGAGCAACCACTAAAAAAAGAAAGAGGTCATTAGAGGTGATGAAGTTAGATGCTAAAGTGGGATCAACTGGTTTCTTTCCCCCTGAAAAAAGACAGGTGCAGGAAACGAAATACCAGGTGTGACAAGTAGAAAACAAAAGTAGAAAAGCAAAGTAGAAAAACAAAAGTAGAAAAACAAGTAGAAAAGCAAGATGGTTGACTCAGTAATTAAACATCTCTGCAGTTAAAAGGCATAGACTGTCAGACTGGAGAAAAACGTGGTACCTCCAGATTGATAGAACTAATAGGCAACATAAAATCTACAAGAATGGATTTTTTCCTTCGAATCTATAGAATACAGACATGCAGTTTATTAAAACTATAGAATATTAAAATAACATTAGGAAGGCACTTTAGCATATTGACAGATATTATTAAATGCAACAGCTACATAATACACATTTTTCAAAATCTCATGGAACAATCCCAACTATAGTTGAATAGAAAACAAGTCTTAGTATATTTTTAAAAAATTGTTATTATATATATATATATATACACACGCTAATTACAATATGGAATTAGAAATAAATAAAAAATCTTAAAAATCCTCAGGTATTTGGAAATTAAACTCATAAACCTAAGTTTAAAATTAGATGGTTTAAATCCCCAATTAAATGGCCAGGATTGTCAAGTTGTGTAAAAAAGCAAGATTCAAATATATGGTACCTATAAGAAAACACATTAAAAACACAGGTAAAAAGTAAAAAGAAAAATAGATACCGTACCAACACCAATCAAAGCTGGAGTTACTTATAGTAATATCACACAAAGTACATTTCAGCGCATAATGAGAAAAGGGCTTATTATGGAGACAAACCTTAAACATTTATGCACTAATAACAGAGCTGCAAAATATGGTCATGAATTGCTTAATAGCAGAGTTACATTCTGAGAAGTAAGTTAGACCATTTCGTCATTGTGCAAACGTTACGGAGTGCACTTACACAAACCTAGATAGTGTAGCCTGCTACGCACCCAGGCTGTATGATGTAGTCTGTTGCTCCTGTACTTCAAACTTGTACAATGTGTTACTGTGTTTAATAATGTGGGCAGTTGTAACACAGTGATAAGCATCTGTGTATCTAACCACAGAAAAGGTACAGTAAAAAATGCTGTGTAAAAGATGAAGAATTGGTATACCTGTATAGACTGCTAACCACAAATGGAGTTTCCAGAACTGGAAGTTGGTCTGGGTGAGTCAGTGAGTGAGTGGTGAGTGAATGTGATGGCCTGGACATGACTGCACACTACTGTAGACTTTTTAAACACTGTACATGTAGGCTACACTCAACCTATTTTAAAATGTTTTTCTTAAATAGTAAATTAATCTCAGCTTCCTATAACTTTATCTTTTTTTTTTTTGAGCCAGAGTCTCACTCTGTTGCCCAAGATGGAGTGCAGTGGCACAATCTCAGCTCACTGCAACCTCCGCCTCCCAGGTTCAAGTGGTTCTCCTGCCTCAGCCTCCTGAGTAGCTGGGGTTACAGGCATGCACTGCCACGCCTGGCTAATTTTTTCTATTTTTAGAGAGATGGGGGGGTTTCACCATGTTGGTCGGGCTAGTCTCGAACTCCTGACCTCGTGATCCGCCAGCCTCGGCCTCCCAAAGTGCTGGGATTGCAGGCGTGAGCCACTGTGCCCAGCCCTATAACTTTAATTTTTAAAAATACTTTTTACTCTATTAATAACACTTAGCTTAAAACACAAACACATTGTACACCTGTACAAAAATATTTTCTTTATATACCTAGTCTGTAGTCTTTTTTAGTTTTTAAATTAAGTTTTAAAAATTTCACTTTTTAAACTGTTTTTGTTAAAAAACACTAGTTTAACACATAAACTAGTAACACAATTGTTTGTTATTTAATATTACGTACTGTACATAATTGTATGCACTAGGCTTTCACGACCGGCAGCCCCATAGTTTTGTTTTCACCAGCGTCACCACAAAACGTGAGTCATGTCTAATGCTATGACATTCTGATAGGTGCAGCATGACCACGCGGTAGGAATGCTTCATCTCTGTTACACCTGATGGGACTGCCGTGGTTTGTGCCATCCATTGTCTACTGAAATGTGGTTATGTTGTACACGGTTGTACCTGACGCAGAAACTGTTAGAACTTCAAGGAGAAATTGACAAACCCATTATGATAGTTGGAGATTTTAATACCCACTTCTCAATAATTGAACAAATGAGTAGGGAGAAAATCAGTAAGGATATAGTAGAACCCTATAGTGTTGGAGAACACTGTCCGTGAAGTTGACCCCATTGATAGATAGAGACTTAAGGCCGCTTGGATGGGTAGTTTACCCAGTGCACACAGAACATTTATTAAGATATGCCAGAAAAAAGCTTAGGAAAAAAAAGCCAACTAATAAAAATGCTGTCTGACCAAGTGGGCTTAATTAAGAAATTATAATAAAGGTTTCTCGGAAATTGCCAAATATCAGATAATAAAGGATACATTTCTGAATATCTTGTGAGTAAATTTGTGTATGTCAGAGCGGAGGCGGAGGTGGGAACTGAACTGTCAAGGTCAGAGCGGAGGCGGAGGAGGGATCTATCCAGGTCAGAGCGGAGGCGGAGGAGGGATCTATCCAGGTCAGAGCGGAGGCGGATGAGAACAGACCAAGTCCCAGCAGAGGTTAAGGTGGGAAAAGTCCAGGTCAGAGCAGAGGGGGAGGTGGGAACCGCGGGGGTCATAGCAGAGGCGGAAGTGGGATCCATCCAGTTCAGAGCAGAGGTGGAGGCGGGAACGTTTGGGGTCAGAGCAGAAGTGGTGGTGGAATTGTTTTCATCAGAACAGACTTGGGTGGGGCAGTGAATTTCCAGGCCACAGTGCTGAGTTGCCATCCAGGTTCTAGAGCCTGAGGCTCCCGCACACCCTTTTAGGAGCAGGTGCTGGCTGCTGCCCTGGTTACTTTAGGACAGTCGATTGGCGTGTTGAGCACAAACTGAATTTAGGAATGGGAATGGCTTCACCCCATGAGGCACGAGACGTGTGCCAATGACCTGGTGATGGTGGCCACTTGTGGGAGGCTGTGCCACTCAAAAGAGAGAAACTTCCTTCTGGTTTTCAAGCTAATTGAAGGCACATTTACCTTGTGCAAATTACTGCAAGGTCATTCAAACAGATAGCCTTTCATTGCCTTTATTTGATGTTTTCTAACAGTTTTTTTTTCTCATTTTAAGATATATCCATTCTGAAATCTGAATTATTTTGATGAAAATTCTTGATTTTTGTGTGTATTTTTCAAAAAGGAAGAAAATAAAGATATGATAAATAACTTGTTTGTAACGAGAAAATTGAATTCAGTTAAATTCAAATTTATCAACTGGGCATTGTTAAGGAGTGGTATCCACTTAACTTCCTTTCTTATAGTGTAATATACATAAGACAAAATATATCTTTCTTTTGTGTCAGCTTAAATACTTAAATAAGAATTAGAACAAATTGGCTGGGCATGGTGGCTCATGCTTGTAATCCTAGCACTTTGGGAGACTGAGGTGGGAATTGAGCCCAGGAGTTCGAGACCAGCCTGGACAACGCAGGGAGACCTAATTTACTTACTTATTTATTTTTTGGGATGGAGTCTTGCTGTGTTGCCCAGGCTGGAGTGCAGTGGCGCGATCTCGGCTCACCGCAGCCTCCACAAGTGATTCTCCTGCCTCAGCCTCCCGAGCAGTTGGGACTACAGGCATGTGCCACCAAGCCCAGCTAATTTTTGTATTTTTAGTAGAGATGAGGTTTCACCATATTGGTCTCGGACTGCTGACCTAGTGATCCACCCGCCTCGGCCTCCCAAAGTGCTGGGATTACAGGCGTGAGTCACTGTGCCCAGCCCCTGATTTCTAATTTAAATTTAATTTTTTTTTTTTTAATTAGCCTAGTGGGGTGGCTACAGCT
Source organism: Colobus angolensis palliatus (assembly GCF_000951035.1). Classification (NCBI taxonomy): domain Eukaryota; kingdom Metazoa; phylum Chordata; class Mammalia; order Primates; family Cercopithecidae; genus Colobus; species Colobus angolensis. Next base: position 1,260,408 of record NW_012114433.1, read on the forward strand.
GGAGCACGCCTATAGCCCCAGCTACTTGGGAGGCTGAGGTGGGAGGATTGCTGGAGCCTGCGAGATTGAGGTGGAGCCTGCCCTGAGCTGTGATTGCACTGCTGCATTGCAACCTGGGTGACAGAGTGAGACCCTGTCTTAAAAAATAAATAAATACGGAATTAGAGCAAATTAATTCAAGGTCCCTGTGGCAGTATACCCAATATGCATGCTGATGCCTGTGCAGAATTTAATATAGATGTGGGGCTGTGATGGTGTCTGCTTCTGCTTTTCTCAGGTAATGTGAGAACAACCTAAATTACTGATTGTATAATCTTTTTCATTATGTGAATGATTGATATTGCTAATTTTACTAATTGTTCAAAATCTATATGTATTCTCCTGGAAGTTTGGATTTGGGAATTGTAGCCAGTTTTGAAATATTAGCAGTATTTATAGTCCTTTAACATCACATTCCGAGTTCGTCATTTTGAGAATGTATTTTCTGCTGTAATTTCTTTTGCAAACCATAGCACACTTATCATTGTTCATGTCATCTTCAGCCAAAATACTCTCCTTCAAAAAAGCAATCCTCTGCTGTTTGTTAAGTAGGGTATGCTGTTGAGAGAACAGCATGAAATGGTAACATTTTGCATCCTCACCCAAGCACATTTTGTCTATTCACACTATAGACCATTAAAGAGAAGGAAAGCAAAATAGAACATTTTAGAGATAATTTATTTCTCTAAAAGACTGGGAGGATAAAGTCTTCCCAGTCATTTATTCTGTGCTTCATGAGACTGGTAAAAAACTATCTTTTGGAATAATTTTCTCCATGTTAGAAAAATGTTTAATGTTTATAGTCAATCACTGCCATTCCAGAACTGAAAGAAAAATGCATAGGTATTGTGTTTTCTTCAACATAGAATTGTGTTAGAGAGAAACAGAAACATTCATAATGAAAAAATGGTCATATAAAAGTAACAGGAAACCAGCTAAAATTTCTAAAACTAAATTGTAGAGAAACTTTTGTTTACATTTGAGAAACACTTCTAAATTTTTATGTTTTTTAATGCCCTTATCTCTTGGACTTTGACATTAGAAGAAAATATAGTACTAAAAGATTGGCATGCATCAATAATTAAACTTTCATGTCAAGTGAATCATTAGGAAGAGTTTAAAGGGAATACAGCTGTGTGAATTTCTACTGGGGTGGTGAAGTCATGATGGGCATCTTCAGGCAGGAGAACCTGGAGGAGCAGATACCTGGTGCATCATGGAGACAGTAGGGCATGGAGGAGCAGGTACCTAATGAATGATAGAGGCAGGAAGCTTAGAGTAACAGCAGGGAGGAGGGCGTGGAGGAGCAGGTACCTAATGAATGATAGAGGCAGGAAGCTTAGAGTAACAGCAGGCAGGAGGGCGTGGAGGAGCAGGCACCCGATGCTTCGTAGAGGCAGGAGGCTGAGTAACAGCAGGCAGGAGGGCATGGAGGAGCAAGTATCTGATGCTTCATAAAAGAAGGAGACTCAAATTAACTACAGGCAGATGACTCATTTCTTTAGCATCGTGCTAGTAGGCACTGGAGGTGAAAGACATCTTGATTCCTGTGGATATTAGAAAAAGAATTTCATGAGTGTTCTTTTATTTATTGGACAATGTTCATTGCCTTTCTGTGCTAGGAAGGTAAAACCCATAAAACATGGGATTAGAAACATGTCAGTTGCTCTGATACAATAAACTTCTGAATTTATGGTAGACAGAAATTGTATTGCTTCATGCTTTAAAATGATAAATATAGAATTCAGTATTTGACTTCTTAATGTTAACTGTATGGTCAGCTGCCTCTGCCAACGCTGGAACCTCTAGACCCCCAGCAGGTAAAGGAGGTAAAGGATATACCGTGCCAACTGTATCTGGGAAGTAGGAATGAGGATATGTATCTTTTTTTGTTTCTTCCACAGTGTGAAGCTGAGTTAGACTGTAACACCATTTTTTGAATGAGTCAGAAATTACCCATTTCGGTGCAATCCTAAATTCAGTTACAAAGTGGTCTAATCCATAGAGGCTACTTGCCTTTTCTTTAAAGTTGATATTTTTGTTGTTCTATCAAATCATAAAAGTCATAGGGGTAACTCAGTTTTTCTGGATTGTTTATCTCAGCATTGGATAAATTGTATGCCTTTACTTTGAGCAGCTACTTTAGTTATAAACAAAGTAAATTAAAAGGCAATTTCCATCTGGCATTTTCTGTGGAAAAAACAAGAACAGTGTTGGAAAATTAAGTACTTGAATGTTCTTCTGTGTTTTAAAGACTGTAATGGTGGTGTGTTTGCTACTGTGCAAAAGCTTAATTTGATTCCAGTATATTTTGACATTTGTAAACATATTACCATTAGTATGAAACTATGCAAAAATAAAGTAGTTAAAGGTATAAACCACTTTTACAGCCCTCCTCCCTTCCTGATGCAGATACTAGTATTACTCTTTTGACTCTTCCTTTTAAGTTCTTTTCCCCTGTAAACATGCAGACTTATATTGGGATAATATAATTCTCAGATTTTCCACTTTAAAATATATATCCTTACTATTTTGCATATCAATACAGGTTAATTATCAGATTTTTGTAAGTGTAACTGCTAAGTTCAGCAAAGCGTGCAACGTGTTGTACTTGATAAACTGGAGTTGAAGGAAGGACTTCCTAAGGGGCTCTGGGGTTGAAGGAAAAACTTCCTAAGGGACCGTAGAATTGAAGGTGTTTGTGTATCTGCAGAAATAGTAGTTGGTCCATGCAGGAGTCAGCACATACTGCAGACAGATTGGTTCCATCCCAGCTGTGACTGCAGGGCACCTGCTCCTTTAAACCCTTGACATCGCTGAGAAGACCTGTTTGTGTCTTTTGTTGTGGCTGGCATTGCACTTGTGCCTACTGAGATCATATTGTAGATGATGTAACCAAGGTGCTGTTTATTTAGATGCCAGTGTCTGTTTTTGAAATGATTGTTTTTTTTCGAAGAAACAGCACTCCAGCTGTGTTGTAAACCGTTCCCAGCATCATAGCCTTCAGTCTCCCAAAGGCTCAGATGCTAAGGTCAGTCTTCAGGTCAGGTGGTTGCTTCTTGTGAAGGGATGTGGTGGAAGGGTCACTATCCCCAGGCCCGGAGAGTCTGACCCTGAGCTGCACCTGCATTGCAGGGTGCTTCCCAGCTCCTGGGCTTGCTGTTTCGGGCATACAATGCAACTGAGGCCAAACCCCTTCCTCAAACGGAATGTCATTGAAAAGACCTTAGTTTCTAAATAATTGACATATTAGGGGAAATATTTTGGAAACTGTTAGGATTGGTTTAGATTCTGTGCTTCACAAATAAGTATATGAGAGAATCAAATATCTAGCAAATATCTTCCAAGTAATGAGCAAAATGGCCAACAAATATCTCCCAAGTAATGAGCAAAATGGCCAAAATTACATCATTTAAAAGTGGTTTGGTAAGTAAATAGAAGGGAAACACCAGTAGCATAAACGTATTTTGTACATGCAGATTATTTTGGAAAATATGTTTTCAATTTCTTTCCTTTTCAAATTTGATTTTTTTTTTTTCTTAAGCTATATCCTGATAGCACATTACCGTTTCATAATAAAATACAGTTCTGTGGAGGTGGCATAATTTGACGGGAGACGCCCAGCAGTCGGGACAGTGTGTGGCTTTTACCCTATCCAGATGGCGAGGTCATTACCTCCCACACGGGACGTCTTCCCTGTGTTACTTCTAGATGCAGAGCTGTGGATGCTTGTGGTCCTTTATTCTAATAAGGCTTCCATGACCAAAATGTAGGCTGTGACTTTACATCAAGATGAAAAATTCCCAGATTTTAAATTGTAATTTTCTTCTCTGAATATGAACATTGAAAGTGTAAATGTAAAACTAGACTGTATGTATTGCTGTTGTGATACTGATGTGTGGCCATATTTGTTTGCTATCTGTTTAGTTAGTTAGCATCATATAACTTACTTGAATTTTGTTTAAGAGTATTTAGTGTAATAAGAGCATACCTTTTTGTTTTTGAGACGGAGTCGCACTCTGTCACCCAGGCTGGAGTGCAGTGGCGCGATCTCGGCTCACTGCAAGCTCCGCCTCCTGGGTTCGTGCCATTCTCCTGCCTCAGCCTCCCGAGTAGCTGGGACTACAGGTGCCCGCCACCACACCTGGCTAGTTTTTTGTAGTTTTAGTAAAGATGGGGTTTCACTGTGTTAGCCAGGATGGTCTCGATCTCCTGACCTGGTGATCTGCCCGCCTCGGCCTCCCAAAGTGCTGGGATTACAGGCGTGAGCCCCTGCGCCTGGTCAATAATGGCATACTTTTAAAGAGGAATTTAAGAGAAATACATTTTAAAAACATATGTTTATTTTATAACAATATTCACAGAAACATTTTCTCTCTCGTGAATACACGTACAATTAAAAAGCATTGCCCTTGTCCTTCACGAGAGATGGGAAGAGGACATCATGCTATGCATGCAAAAGAAATGTTGAAGAGTTGACTTGTGGCTGTTTCTGTGCTAATATTTTCTACCTTTCCAGGAGTGTTGTTAAATGACATGTTAAAGATGTAGTTGAATAAGCTAGGCATGCTGGATGCACCTGTAAACCCAGCTACTTGGGAGTCTCAGATGGGAGGATTGCTTGAGCCCAGGAGTTTGAGACCAGCCTAGGCGACATAATAACACCTCATAAATAAATAAATAAATATTAGAAGATGTAGTACTTTCATGAGAATTTAGAATTATTTTGTTTGTGTATTAATGTTAAGCACTGCAAGCAATTAATTGATTACAGGACTTCTTTGAACTTATACTTTCAATTTTTTATAGTCCCTTTTTTCTAACTTCTATTTTGCAGGGCCTTTGCACTGCTCTTCACTTGGATTGAGCTTGTGGACCTGTTTCTAACACTGAGGATATCTAAGGTATGAATAATGAACAGTCACTTATTTGACAGTTGTGTTTTCTTTTTGTCTCCCTGCACAGGAAGACAGTGACCCGCCCATTCATGAAAGTCTCAGCATAGAAAATACATTGTGGGCAAGCACCATTGTTGCATCGGGTAAGGAAAGCGTTCTCCTCTGAGTGTGATTGCTCTCGGATAGATGATGCTTTGTTTTGTCCAGGGACTCCAAACAAGTGTTTCTCCCAGTGCCCTGAAATATTTAGGGACCTTGCTAAATGCAGACTCCAGCTCAGTGGGTCTGAGACAGTCCTGGGAGCTTGTGGTGAGGCTTATGCTGCTCCTCAGACACTGCACGTGGTTCGCAAGGCCAGAGACAGGGAGAGGTGATGCAGCCTTCGTGCAGGAGTATAGGGATATTCTGTTCGTCTTTGACCTGTTTCTTGACAAACTTGTCAGTGTTCCTTAATGAGAGACGCTACAGAAGCAGGAATGGGTTGATGTTGATGCTGGTGCCAGTAATGGGGCTTAGCAGCAAGGCGCCCTGAAAGAGAGTGCCCGAAAGGTGATGGCAGCCCGGAATGTAAGGCTAGATTGTCAGAGCTGTGTCTTCTGAGTGCTGCCCAATGCTGGTAGCCCTTCTTGCCTGGGTGCCACTCACTCCCCAATGCATGTGCATGGAGCACCTGTTCTACACCAGGCATGGTGATGTGGTCTAGGGCAAGGCAGTTACAGTTCCTGTCCTCAGGGAGCTTATGGCTTTGTGGACGGAGATTAAGAAGGTGATCTAGATAACGTTACTGTGCTAAGTATCACAAACAAGTACAGAATGCCATGGAAATTTTGTAATTAAAGAAGCTTATAGGCCAGACATGGTGGCTCAAGCCTATAATCCCAGCACTTTGGGAGGCTGAGGCGGGCAGATCACAAGGTCAGGAGATCAAGACCATCTTTGGGAGGCCAAGGCAGGCAGATCACAAGTTCAGGAGATCGAGACCATCCTGGCTAACACGGCGAAACCCCGTCTTTACTAAAAATACAAAGTATTAGCTGGGCATGGTGGTGGGCATGTGTAGTCCCAGCTACTCGGGAGGCTGAAGCGGGAGAATGGCATGAACCCGGGAGGCAGAGTTTGCAGTGAGCTGAGATGGCATCACTGCACTCCAGCCTGGGTGACAGAGCGAGACTCTGCCTCACAAAAGAAAAGAAGCTTATATAGACCAGGTCTAAGGGCAGCTTTTCTGAAGAAGAAACATTTAAATTAGATTTAAAGAATATGCAGATGTGGCAGGATGAGGCAGGCGGCAGGAACAGTGTGAGGACCATTCCTGCTAGCAGCCTGGTACCAAGAGACAGTACCTTGAAGAAAAGGATCCAAGGGCCAGTGTGCCAGGCCCATGGAGAAGACAGGTGTCACACAACAGGGCAGCTTTGTGTGCTTGTGTTTGACTGTTGGCCTGCACTATGCAAAACTATACAACGAATTCCAGGAGGAGTACACATGTTAGCTTTTTGGAGGATAGAATTTGAAAGAGGATTAATCTTATCCTAGTGTTCTGTGTCTTTACAAAATGCCTGATGGGTATATGACAGTTTTAATAGGTGGCAATTCTGTGGGTGTTTGATGTTATTTATATATAAATTACATCTATGTATGATATAAATGTTACATACGTGTGTGTGTATATATATAAAAAACATACATATATAAATTTCTCAACATACAAAGAGAATAAGGACAGTTTTCCATGAAGAGACTTCAGAGGTGAGCAGGCCAGTTTCTGGGCTCTGTAGGCCTTGAGAAGGACTCATGCCAGGAGGACTCTTCCAGGGTGAACACGTGGACCCTGGGCTCTGTAAGGGTCTTCACACCATGGGCAGGCACATTCAGCTGGGGAAACCTGCCCTCCAGCTTTCTTCATGCTGCTGCCTTGGCATTGCTGAGAAGCATGAGTGTTGCCAGCCTCTCCGCCAGGTGGTGAGTATGGTCAGTGCCGGTCTGGCCTCACGCTGAATGACTGCACTCAGCAGGTGTGTTCCCTCTGCCAGTTACCGTCGAGCCAGGCCACACCGAGACCAGAATGGAGTCCAGCTGTGCCTTCCCCGGAAGCCAGTGTCCTTGAGCACTCGGCTTTCAGTAGTTACACGAAAGCATTTGTGTTACAGGACTCAGAAGCTGACACATGGGGAGAAAGCTTACATTTTCCATACGTAGTTATTGCAGCCTATTTCTTCCATCTCACTGATATTTATTCTTAATTAAGGATCATTCGTGAAGATAGTAATGCTTCTCTTTTTAAAATAAATTTCATCTTTTTTTCCTGGGTGCTGTGTAAACGTGTATTAAATGTTGTTACTGATCCCTAGTACTGTTGATTTGTGGCCCTTCTCCTGAGGGAGACTGAAGTTGTTCGAGCTAAAGGCTTTTGAGACATCCAATACAGTTTCCTGAACAAAGTTTTCTCTCCTGACCTCGGTTCTCTTGATGACCTTGGCAAGTGGACCCGACCAATTGATCGCTAATTAGGCATTGTAACATGCCAGCCTCATCCTGCCCGTTCTGTTCTCTTTGCCATCTAGCATTCGTTGTTGTGTCTTCCTAGTGGGCATGAAGATGACTTTAAAACCATCCACTCGGCTGGGCGCGGTGGCTCACGCCTGTAATCCCAGCACTTTGGGAGGCTGAGGTGGGCGGATCACGAGGTCAGATCGAGACCATCCTGGCTAACACGGTGTAACCCCGTCTCTACTAAAAAATACAAAAAATTAGCCGGGCGTGGTGGTGGGCGCCTGTAGTCCCAGCTACTTGGGAGGCTGAGGCAGGAGAATGGTGTGAACCCAGGAGGTGGAGCTTGCAGTGAGCTGAGATCGCGCCACTGCACTCCAGCCTGGGCCACAGAACCAGACTCCGTCTCAAAAAAAAAAAACAAAAAAAAAACCATCCACTCGAGAAGCTTAATTAAGGTGCCTTTAATGTTAGTTTGTATTCGAACATATTTAAATGTAAGCTTTTTCTTTAATTACAACTCTTTTAGTACATACGTATCTTTATTTAAAAGCCTTATTAATGTGAACAGTTACCACATTCTATATATTTACCACACTGCTATATCCTAAAGAATGTTTGAAAGACTCTAAGATTTACAGAGTAACCTAAGCACTCCTGTATTCTTTGTAATTGATTACAAGTTGAGAATTCCTTTTACTCTTATACTTTAAAAGTCGTATCTCAGTTGAATTCAAGTTGACTCTGGAGGGAAGTGAACTCGGCCTTTCCTCCCCGTCCTGGAGTTCTCAGTGCATGGGAACCAGGACTCAGGTTAGACACAGACAGGCGACCCAAGGCAGGACACAGGGAGCCTGCTGTGCGGCCTGAGGTTTCACTTCCCATGTGGATTCAGAAAACTTGTTCTGTAAAATGCAGAATGGAGTCCTGGAGAACTGTTGTGTTTACTGTCATGATGAGCATAGAAAGGAGTGTTCCTGATACTCACCTGTCACAAAACTGGAAGGAAAGCTCGGCTCCCTAAGGCAAGGTTGACAAAAGTGTGACGGAGCTGTCAGAGGGCAGTCCCTGACCGTGTGGACCCACACCTGGGTGCGGGTCTCCTTGTCACTCAGTGGGCCAGCTGCGTGGTGTCTAGACCTGGGTGCGGGTCTCCTGTGTCTCTGTGTCTCAGCCGTGTGGACTCTAGATCTGGGTGCGGGTCTCCTGTGTCTCTGTGTCCTGGCCGTGTGGACACTAGACCTTGGTTGGGGGTCTCCTTTGTACTCTGTGCATCAGTTTTGGTCTAGGTCGTTTACATTCTGGGGCACAGTTTGTGGTCTTCATCAGTTTCCTGTACTTGGTGCGTGACTGGAGTTGTATGTGTAGTGCTCAGTGTCTGCCTTGCTATCATTGGGTCCAGCCCGGGAGCACCTGCCCCAGGGAGCAGTGCACACTGGGGTTCTATGGAAATTGGCTCCTGGAGGGCATCTGCGAGTGGGAGTGTGTTCCAGAGGATGGTGTATGTGGTCCTGCCTGCTTTTGCTAATGGCATCTAGCAGGTTTTGGGTGTATAATTGAGAGTCAACAAATACGTTGATTTGTTAATACCTCTGTCTCTCATTAGACACACATGAAATACGTGCTGACTTTTAGTAAGCATTTCACATCGTTTTGATTTTATAGCTTAAGGCCATTAGTTGTTTTGTTAAAGTGGTCTAGGTTTTATATTTTGTGTTTTTATATAATTTTCTGTGAATCATCTTAATTTGAATTTGTGAGGATTGATTGATTATCTGCAAATTAAACATAATATATCAGTGGTTAAAAATAGCAACTAAAAGTGTTGCAATAGGCCTGTCACTTGAAATATTGAGTGGACTACTTGTTTTGAAGTGCTAGATTATGTTTTGTGATATAAACTAGAAACGTTTAAATAAAGGAGAGGATCTTTTTCTACAAAATTTGACCTTGTTAGTATTCTTTGTCTTGCTTTGCGTCGTGGAAGTTATTTGCTTAAAATACAACTGTAGTCAATAGAAGGTGGTATAATTTTGCGTGAAATTTTCTATATAGCATGTAGCAAGGAAGGCACGTAATAACCAAGAGAGTAATTATCCTACTCACATGAAATTGTGATTGAACAGAAGTTGGACATAATAGAGTTGGACTGTAGAATGACTTGCAGACTGTCCACATAGTAGCCTCTTGGAAGTAGGCTAAGTCTCAAGGGCCCTAGTCACGGGGTCTGTGGAGTGTAGGAGTAAATGTGGTCATATTTTATGCCTCCCTTTTTGGACCCAAAGCATCTGAATATTTTATATTAATTTTTACCTGTAGTCAGTCTGAAGTGTCCAGTTATGGATCAGGCAAATGTAATCCACTGGCTTTGAAGATTAAGTGCTCCTAAATCTTTTTTTTTTTTTTTTTTTTTTT
>NW_012114433.1:1270394-1289109 GCF_000951035.1 Colobus angolensis palliatus
AGGATGGTCTCGATCTCCTGACCTCGTGATCCGCCCGTCTCGGCCTCCCAAAGTGCTGGGATTACAGGCTTGAGCCACCGCGCCCGGCCAATCTTTTTAAATGTTTTCTTGGGATAAATGGAGTTAAATTTTTGATTTAATGATGAATACTGGACCACCACCATTTTTAGGGTCCTGTTAAGAACTGGTTTGTTGTTGTGGTTGTGGTTTTAATCTACCAACATGATCCTGAACTCAGGTCTTTCTGAAGTAGAAGTTTCTCCAGTTGGAGCCCATTGTGAGGGAGGTGGATCTTGATTTTACACTGAAAATATGGGTTAAAGTTTTGGAATTCTCCTGTTTAAGTATTTCATTTACTGAGAAATCTTTGTGACATTTTATATTTGTCATACTCAGTCTCCCGTTCTCTTTTGAGACACAAAATGAGTTTGTCGTATTTTGTTGCCCTCTCGTGTCTCATTTTCACAATCCACAGTTAACCCCTTTCCTCTCTTTCTTTTTGCCTTGTATACAGGTTTTACTCAATCTTTTAGCCTATTCTACTTCATAAGTACATACCCTTTGTCAAAGAGAATGGAAAATGTTCCAAATATTTCTGCACTGATACTATACGTTAGATATTAAAAAGCATGACAGTCAGAAAAATTCATTTAATCTAATTCTAGTAAGTATTCATTTTTCATGAGAATCAAGTGAGAGAATACTTATGAGAGCCTTTAGCAAACTTTAACAGATTATACACATGTTGTGCCAGGACCTCTGTTGAAAATGTATAATGTATGCCTGGTCCTTCATCACATGAATTTCGGTGCTGTACATTGTAAGGCCACTCTAGAGTCCGCTTGGCTCGCCAGCCTGCTTTCAGGTCAAGGGTTTCTAGCTTGATTAATTCTTGCACAGACTTCTCTGAGAATTGCTGATTCTGTTAATGTTAAAAAATAAGTTAATTTTGCAGTTTGCCTTGTTACATCATTGTGATAATTTAACATTAGTGGGATGTTTATAGTTTGATTTAGTTAAACTAGATTGACAAAACAGAAAATACTGATCAGGTGATATTTAATATTTAGCTTCACTGATGTAAAGTAATGCTATGATCTCTTTTTGAAAGCTTTTTATAGTATTGTGTTATTATGTATTTAATATTTCCCCGCAGAGTAAGTATAGTCATCTAATCTCAGAAGTTTGTGTGGATGATAATAATAAAGATGGCATTTGTGCATCGGGGAGCTTGTATTCCAGGTGTGAGCTGGCCTTGCCTTTCATGAACTTTACAAACTGAAGCCTCACACTTTCTCAGTGGCACTCAATTAAAAGAGAAATGTATATAATCCCTGCACATATCCCTGCTGGGGAATACTTCATATCTTCCACGTTCCTACATTTTCTAGAGAGGAAGGTATAAGCTATGTAATATGTATAATATGTTAAATATCAAGGTTCACAAAAAGCCGAGAGTTCATATCAATCATCTTTACTTCAAAGAGCCTGTCGTATGACACTCTACATTTTACATGTTAAATTAATGTGACATCAAAGAGTGTTTGTGTAATTATTATAGTTAATTCTGTAATGGTAATTGCACATTATGTGTATGTACTTTCTCAGCTTAATTGTGTTTCTCACCTTCAAAATTTACAAAAAATTAAGGATGAAAATTAGGAATATAAATAATATATAGCTGTAGTTGCAGAAAGAGACTTCCGTGATTTTTAATACTGACATTCTAGAGCTAAGTGCCCTTTAGCCTTTGCAGTCTATCGGTCATACCAAGGGTTTTTTTTATTCTTTTCTCTTGAATTTAAAAATTATTGTTATCTTTTTGACATGTATAAAAGAGAGTAATAGCTTCTATAAATGCAAAGTCAAATACTGTTTTTTATAATATTTCTATTTTAATTGTATACATTTTGAAATATTAGCAAAGACTGTCACTGATATTTAGTAATACTTTGATCTTTACAGTGGAAATACATTAAAAGAAACTGGTTCAACTGGTACCATCTTTATTTGAAGGTCAAAGGACAAGTTTGATCAGTTAAGAATATAGCCTCTTAATTGACCTTCGGTGATGGAACCACCGTTTCAGTAGACAGTAGTGAAAGGCCGTTGTCATTGTCTCTGTCGTCAGTGAAAAGAATGTTAGTACATTTCCTAATGTTGTACGTAGGTATTGCTTAACAGATCGTTTTTGTATTTGTATTGTATTGCTTAACAGATCGTTTGACATTTTCAAAGGCCATTTTTAAAGCTGAGATTAGATTTTCTTGAATTAGCCAAATTACACTGTTGGATAAATTTATATAAAATCAAATAGTGTGATAATGCTTTCCATCAAAACAATTAATTAGAAAGTGTTATCTTTTACTCATCTGTAAAGTATTTGTATAAGGACCACTTTCATGTTTTTGCAGGTACTGTAATAGGTGTTGTCATTTATACTGGAAAAGAGACTCGAAGTGTAATGAACACATCCAATCCAAAAAATAAGGTAGGCTAGATTGAGGAGCAACTGCTTTAACGAACTTGTTTTTCCTTCCAGCAAGAAAGTCTGCATAGTTCTGAAAGCTCATTCTTTTGTCTTAAAGTAGACTTTCGAAAATGTTGGTGACTTACCATATGAATTCTCTGTATTTATATAACAACATTCTCATACTGGCGAATTTCCAAAAGTATCGTTGCTTGGCTAATCAGTTTTATATGTGTCTTAAATTTTCATGGTTAGATATATAATTTGCCCATAATTTGACAGTTAATTGTGGCTAATTTCTTATCTTCAGTCTATTTATTTTACAGTTTGCACTCTTTTATGTTGATGGTTCATTTTAAAATAAAGGAATCGGTATTAATGTTTTTATAGTATTTAATGTGATGTTATAGTATTAAGCCAGTTTTATTTATTTCCACGTCAGAAGAAGCATATTGAAAGCCAAAGATTAGTTTTAAAGACTGCTTGATTATATCCTGAATTGATTATATTTCTGAAATTGTTATTTATGCATCCAACATGTGTGTAAAATCATTAACAAAAAGTCTGACTCCTCAGTAGTTGCTATCATCATGATACCGTATATGAGATGAATTCACAGTATGTGCTAATGTACAGTTAATGAGAAGCTCTTCCCAAGTATTGATTTTACTCATTTTTATTTAAAATGTAATTTGTGTGCATTTAGACGAAACAAAAAATCCTCACATGGATTTATGCCTCACTCTGTGGATAATTAATAGTGAAGGTTATCTTTTGCTGAAAGTCTTATTACAACGCAGGGGAAATCAAATAATTCTTTGAAAAGATAGGCCAAGCGCAGTGGCTCGTGCCTCTAATCACAGCACTTTGGGAGGCTGGGACGGGTGAATCACTTGAGGCCAGAAGTTTGAGACCAGCCTGGCCAACATGGTGAAACCCTGTCTCTACCAGAAATACAAAAATTAGCCCGGCATGGTGACGGGCACCTGTAGTCCCCACTGCTCAGGAGGCTGAAGCAGGAGGATGGCTCAGACTCTGGAGGTGGTGGTTGCAGTGAGCCAAGATCGCACCATTGCACTTCAGCCCGGGCAACAGAGTGAGACTCTGTCTCAAAAAGTTTGGGCAAGATGTATTCCATTTTCTCAGGTGAATGTTATTTTAAAAATGGTTAACTTTTCAAAAATTAGTAACATACCACCAACCCAATAAAGCCCCAGGCCGTTTGCAGCAGTAAGTAGAGTGAGGCCTTCTGTGTTGATTGTTTGCTTTTTCACTGGGGCTTGCCTTGAGAATGCCCTTAGCTGTGCATTCGGGAAATCCAGTGTGCACCTCCTGTACCTGACAGAACTGCAGATATCTGTGTGTAACATGTTTGCTAAAGTCAAAGAAAAATGCTGCGTTACTACTGAGTATAAATTCTAATTGTGGTAATGGGGAAAGTTCTCTCTTTAGACTTGCATTGCAGTTTAATTTGCATTTCAAATATATTCAAGTCAGTAGTTCTACAATAGTATTAAAATTATTTAAAAATAAATTATTAAAGTAATCATATATCGAGTTAGAATCACATATGTATTTATACGTGTTTTCTGGTAAGTGCTATGTTATTTCTTTCCTGTGAGCAAAACTAGAACATCTTTTTTTTTTTTTTGAGATAGAGTCTCACTCTTTCGCCCAGGCTGGAGTGCAGTGGTGTGATCTTGGCTCACTGCAGGCCTCCACCTCCTGGGTTCAAGCGATTCTCCTGCCTCAGCCTTGTGAGTAGCTGGGGTTACAGATGAGCACCAGCCCACCTGGCTAATTTTCATATTTTTAGTAGAGATGGAGTTTCACCATGGTGGCTAGCCTGGTCTCAAACTCCTGACCTCAAGTGATCTGCCTGCCTCAGCCTGCCAAAGTGCTGGGATTACAGGCGTGAGCCACCACACCCAACCACAAAACTAGAATGTTCTAATGTATGTACAGTTCTAGGATTTTTTTTCCTAAATCTTTTTACTTTTGCATTTATGATATTTGAGGGTAAATTTAATTTTAAATAGGAATTTAAAATCTTTAAAGCTACACTGCCTTTTACTGTGACTCCTTTTTTAGCCCACCTTTTTCTTCAGTTCAACTTATTTTCTGTCATTTTTTCCTCAATTCAGTCTCCACTTTATTATTTCTTCCCATCTTATACACCTGTTATTTTTGGCTCGTCAAGCTCTTTACTCAGGGTCTTGGTTCTGAGTTGGAGCGGCCTCTTAGTTTTGCAAGCACGGTTTGGAGTGCAGCCCTGGAGCCTCACTGCTGGGTCTGTGTCCAGGTCTTGGTGCACACTCGTGTGTCACTCAGCCTCCTCACCCTCCCCTCTCTGAAGTGGGGTTGGACTCGTGGGGTTGCTGGGAACAAGGTCATGCTCATGTACACGTTGCTCTTAGGAAGGAACTTGCCACGTGACAGATTCTCAGTAAATGTTACCTAAATTTTTATTTTTCTATAAAATGAATGGTTTTCAGTGGCATCATTTTTCAACCCAACCCCGACTGCCAGTCAAGAAATGGTTGTTTTGTAACGAGTTTGTGCAAGCCACTAGGTTCTGTACTGTCAAGCTACCACATGGCCTAGAAATTCTTCCAGTTTCCACTGTGTGTGCATTCCTTCTCTCCCTCTTCTTTTCTTTTCCGTGTTCCTCTCTTCCTCTTCTCCTTTCTTAAAAAATAGCCTTCTAAATTTGCTTAGTGTTGGCAGAATATACCTCATAATTGAAAGGATGTTTTTTGACTTTTACAGAATTGTATTTACTTCTTGCTGCTGACGATGTTAGCTTTTCAACCTGATGTAAAAGTGTTCTTTCAGTGACTGGTATCTTCCTGTTGCTTAATACATGCTCAGTTCTCCCCTCCCAGTTAGGGATTCATGATAGCAGTTCTAGCTCTGGCTTGGAGAGCATTGACCACCTGGTGGGCACTTTCCTAGAACTTTACATACATTATGTCTTGAATCCACACGACAGCTCCCGGGGAGAAGAGTGTTCCCAGTTATAGAGCCGGGGAGATCGCAAGGCGTGGAACCGTGACGTGTCTCAAGACAAGCACTGCTGATAGTGAAGCTCCTGAGGAGGTTTTCCTTAGACTTGGTGTTTAAACATCCAATTAAGGCATAACATAACAGGGAAATGAAATATAGACTTAAATAGTTCTGAGTGTTAAATGCTAGTTTTACAAGAATAAAATTCAGGACAAGGTTTCGAGCAAGCTACACTGGGCAAAAGGTAACATGTAATTTATCCAGGGAAAGCCTCGGTGTTGATACATGTTGAGTGGAAAAGAATTGTGACATTGGTCTCTGAACAGAGACGGGAAGGTGGAAATTATTATTTATTGCTGGTACATTATTTTCTGAAGACGACATTGCAGTGTTTTCCTTTTGCTTAGTAAACAAGCAAACTTTTGGGCTTCAAAGAAGACTGGTGCAAACAAAACCGTAAACATGTACAGGGGAATCTCATCTCATCATTTACCTGAGCTTTGGTGGATTTCTTCAGGTAGCAAAAATGTTTCTAACACTCAATTCTGACAGCTTTCTGAGTAGAAGCCATATTGGGACATTGATACATTGGAGTTCATTGTCAGCAGAGAAATTGAGCTGGAAATACATATTTTTGAATGAGTAGTGGGGTTATCAGTCAGGATGGGCTGAGTCATGCTGTGGTAATAAAGTGCCTGACACTCCACAGTGGCTCCCCCAGCGTTGTGTTCCTCGTGTTCTGGGTCCGGCGCAGGCTGGCAGCTCCTGCTTGTCAGGTGTTCCTTGTGTTCTGGGTCCAGCCCAGGCTGGCAGCTCCTGCTGATCATGGTCCCTCAGGGCCCATCTTGGAAACACATTTCCATGACCACTGGGATAAGAAAATACTGATGTGGCCAATTACATACTGACTGATTCTTAAGGCTTTGCCAGCGAGCAATATCGTTCTTGTTTCATTGACCAGAACAATTAAATGGCCTTGGCCAAGTTCAAGGAGTCAGGAATTGCACTTCTAGCTCATGTGCAGAAGGAGGGAGAACTGGAAATACTTTGTGAGCAGCAACGCCACGAACAAGATTTCCCAGGGCTTTTACTCAATGTACAAAAAAGAGGAACCTTGTAGAACTCGGAAGAATACCAATATTTAAGGGATAAGCAGAGGAAGAGAAACCAGGAAAAGAATAATGAATGAGGAAAGCATTTTAGGGAGTGGCTAGTAGTCAACAGTGTGCTGGGGACAGAGAAGGTCATTTGGAGTGTAAAGTGAAAAAGAGGTTAGTAATTTTAGCAACGAAATCTTGGTAAAATTAAAACTGACAGTATGTTTATTAGGGTGGAACTCAGGTGCAGTCACAGCTGGAGAACTCTTCCAAGAGTTCAGGGGAAGGAGAGAGTGCTCTGTTGAGGGAGCCAGGTCCGGGGCGAGGGAGAGGAAATTCTGAGCGTATTGAGCAGGCAGCCCAAACTTGTGTTGGCACCTGTGGTGACGAGAAGTGAACTGATTAGACTGTAAGGAAAGGATTGTATTGATTTTGTTGTATTTTTTTCCTGGTGAGAAAAATCCTTGTCACAAAACTGTTAACGTTTTTAGTAAAAGAATAGAGGGTCTTATAAATAAAAATATTAATTCTATGGAAGAGTAAGTATAGTGGGCATCCAGTAGTAATTTAAACATAAGAGGATAAGATTACTGAAAAGAAAATCATATAGTATTATATGGCCACCACAGGAACTATGGCATTACTTCTTTCATTTGTAGAAAATATTTACAGTGAACCAATATGTCACTCTTTTTGTCTCCCTCCCCTCTTCTCTTTCTTTCTCCTCCCTCTTCTTTCCTCCTTTTTTCTCTCTTTATATTTATTTCCTATCTTCATTACAGTGTGTATAGCAGGACCTTGACAATTCACAAAGTTGCTTTACGTTCCTAAGGTTAAAAAATGCTTCAGTAAAGTCTGATATAAGAAAGAAGTTAATCGTAACAACACTTTAGGTAGTGAAATTGATGCAGCATGGTAAGACTTTGAGACAGTTCTTGAAGGGATCAAGAAGGACGAGAGCCTAACAATTTAGGCTTATACATTGTTGGCAATGTGCAGGACCCCGCTGTTGTTGGGAATCTGGAATTTAAAATGTTGCCAGTAACCAGGGTATGGCTGTTCTGGGTCTGATGTTCAGGAGCCCCAGTGCAGAAGCAGAGATAGGCTGCTGGGCTGGTCCAGAGGTTTGCAGGTGGATGTGTCAGCAGAGAAGGCAGGGACAGCTAGTCGTGATGGTGGATGGCAGGTGAGAGGGCTCCTTATGGACAAGGAGTTTTGGAAGCAGAGTAGTTGGTGGTGGTAAGATTTGGAGTACAGTGATGAAAATGAGTTGTTGGAGGTTTGGAGATTGTTACAGACACTGGATTATCTAAAATTATAAGCTTTTGTGTAATACTTTGGAGAGCTTCCTTTCCTTCTTACAGATATTTTCTGCCAGGTGCAGTGGCTCATGCCTATAGTCTTAACATTTAGGGAGGCTAAGGCGGCCAGATTGCTTGAGCCCAGGAGTTTGAGACCAGCCTGGGCAACATGGCGAAACTCGTCTCTACCAAAAAATACAAAGATTATGTGGGCGTGGTAGCATGTGCCTGTAGTACCAGCTACTCTGGAGGCTGAGGTGGGTAGATCGCCTGAACCCAGGAGTTTGAGGCTGCACTGAGCCATGATTGCACCACTGCACTCCAGCCTGGGCAACAGAATGAGACCCTGTCTCGTTAAAAAATAATAATAAATTAATTTAAAAAAAAATCTAGCCACTATTGTAGATTGTATGTCAAGGCAAATTGAGCATTATTTCACATTTTCTAGGTTTATCCAGTAATTGATCTTCTAGGGAGACAAATCTTACACTATTGCTTGTAGATCTTTTGTATAAATTCAGTTTAATGAATACCACATTTATTATTTATCTTATTTATTCTGTGCTAGAGCAGTAAGAAAGAAGAGAGTGCCCTTTTCTTCTCTTTTCTTTTCGGCGGGAGCTGTAGGGTGTCGTGCCCTCTTGCTGGGCCCTGCTACCTCTGACTCGCTCTCTTCGGCCTTTGGGCCTCTTGCGGTGCTTTTTCCTCAGCACCTGCAGCGTCCTCTCCTGTTGCCTTCCACTGTAGGTGTGGCCTAGACTAGGAAGTTCCTGGGATATAATTGCCTTAAAAATCATCCACATAATCCCTGCTACATAGAATGGTTAAGCGAGTAGACATTTTCCAGTGTGTTGCTGTTCCCTGACTCTAGCAGAGGGTGTAAAGCCCGTAAGACTGCGTGCCTGAGACCAGGCCTTGAGTCCTTGGTACCTGTTGTTACCATGTGCAAGTCCCAGTGCATCTGCAGAGACAGCAACACAGAGAGCCCTGGCGCTTCCTGTTGGTCTTAAGCCTCTGATGGGCCCTCACCACCTTTACTACTGACTCCCCTAGAGTCATCCCAGCCCCAGCAGAGGCTTCATGTCCTCCTGCAGGACATGAAGGAGCGTTCTCAGCTCCGTCTGGGAAGAGTGCCAGCCTCCCGCAGCTATCTGCTTCCACAGATTCAGCTGATAAGGAGGACTTGCCCCATCTCAGCTGCAGGTTCCTTGAGGAACAGTGTGTGTTAGTACTTTAAAAACTATCAGGCTGGGCGCAGTGGCTCGTGCCTGTAATCCTAGCACTTTGGAGCCCAAGGCAGGCAGATCACTTGAGCCCAGGAGTTCGAGGCCAGCCTGGGCAACATGGCAAAACCCCCTCTCTACAAAAAATACAAAAGTTAGCCAGGCGTGGTGGCATATACCTGTAATCCCAGCTACCCAGGAGACTGAGGTGGGAGGATCACCTTAGCACAGGAGGTGGAGGTTGCAGTGAGCCGAGACCACACCGCTGCACTCTAGCCTGGGTGACAGAGTAAGACTCCATCTCAAAAAAATAAAAATAAAAAGACACTTTGGCTGCTGCCTGAACTCCCTTCTTATTTCTGTGACGCCTGGTTGTCACCACAGTCTGGGTGAAGAGGGTGGCCGCACGTAGGCAAGGTCAGCAGCACAGCTGTCTGTATTGGTCCCATCCCCTGGAATGGGACCTGAGGACACAACTTCCTGGTTCTCCTCCCTGGACTTTTGAAAAATGCAACATGTTTTATCCAGACATGAAGGTAAAAATAAATCCTTCTGTTTTGATAGATAGAGGAAAATTCTGAGATTAAAAGGAATTCTTAAAGGTGAGGATTAGAATATTTTCCTGCATCCTAGTGCTTATGACAGAGAGATTTAAAAGAAGATGGAGTCTACTCAAAGTTTGAAAATTTTAAGACTACACAAAAATTTTTATTACTAATCAATTACTATTACAGTAGTATTTGGTGAAAGTTCAAATTACAAGGACTACAACTTGAGTAATGGACTCATTTATAAAAGCTAGCCTCAGACATATTTAATGATAAGAGACTTGATTACATTTAAGGGAGAAAAATTCTTGTGGAGGTTAAGGAAAAATCAATTGTGACAGGTTGCCATTTTCATGCCATTCATAATAATCAGTTACTCAGAGCAAGAACATCAAGGATGAAATGATAATACAAATTGCTTCAAGCAGTTATTGTAATCCCTTGGGTATATTGACTTGTGTTTCTGATAAAAAGATGCTTTCAGATGTCTCACTGGCAGAGAGAGGTGACATGAGCCATTATGTGAATTAGAGCTGGTGCTTGTTATCTGAATACTTGTTGAGACATTTTGAGATCATAGAACAAAATAGAGCCAGCTTTGGTGTACTTTGCTACTTGAAATATCAAAGCAGTTTTGGACACTAGCTTTCTTGTTTTAAAAAGGATAATTTATTAATATTTTAAAAGTTATATTGATTTATATTAAAGTATTACAATAAAATAATTTTATCTTGTAGTTGCATACAATCATAGAATCCCTTAATTTTTCTAACAGTTGCCTTCTTGTAATAAAATATTTTAGAGTTTAAATACTTATTTTAAAATGTGCCCATGTGCTTCACCAAAGAGCTACATGTTGTAGAATATATTAGTAGTATTGCAGTAAATCAACAGAGATAAAAAGACTCTTGGAATGCTTTTTTTTTTTGATAACTGTTGTTAATATTCACGAATCATAGTGTTTCATTTCTTCATCAGGAAAAGATGAACTAGAAAACAAACCCACCATGACCTAATTCCATAGCTTCTAGACTAGACCCAGAGTGGCTCTTCGGGGTACATTAGCACAGCCTTCACTTGCGTAGCCGGCACACTTAGATGTGACAGCTGCTCACAGTTAGAAGTTGTAGTTCTTCATCTGTAGTGTGAACGTAAACTTACAATTCCAGGAAAGCAGTAAAGAAACAAAATGCTACGTGTTGGAAAAACAGTCCTACTGGTAGCATCTGGGGCATAATGCCCTATCAGAATGTATAGCAGATATCTAAACTAGAAAACTTAGATTTTGTCCCTAAATTCCTTTCAAATATGAATTTAATTAGAAAACAGGTGCTCCAAATAAAAAACACAAGCATTTTTATTGTTTGAAGTAATTGATTTGTATCACAGGACTTAGCTTTACATAAAGTTCTGATTATTTGTTGCATATTAAATAAGAACTATATTTGACAGTATCTCATCATTTCTAAGCAGTACAGCTAAATTATCTGCCTTCAGTGTCTGAGTGACCGTTCCGTCCCACAGTCATAGGGTGGCCACTGTCTTCAGTGTCTGAGTGACTCTTTGTTCCTAGGACATCTTTCTGTCCTCCGCCCCTCCACTGTCATCACTGCCTCCTCCTGTGGCAGCATGAATTCTGCAAGGGCTTCTCCAGCTCTTCAGCTTCCCTCCTTTCTGGCAGCCTCATTCAGAGTCCATAGTGCAGAGTTCAAGCTCCTGTCATTTCTCACCCAGATAGTGATGGCGGCCGCTCTGCTGCCCTCTCCCCCTTCTCCCTCCGTCGTGTTTTGCATGTCACAGCCTGAGTCGTGTTTATGAAATGTAGGTTTGATATGGTTCGTTCTTTGGCTAAAACTGTTCAAAAGATCTCCATTGCTCTGTGGCGAGCCCCAGCATCTTCATTGTGTTCCACGGTTGCTTTGCTCCTCATGTGTTTTTCTCAGACTGCTGTCTTCTGCACTCTCGGTGCTTGGCCACAAAGACTCGTCCCCCATCCGTGACCACCACAGCGCATCCTGCCTTTCTGTCTCAGCTCTTAGGAGAGATGTAACAAAATGTGCAGGTAGATGTCGCCTCTTCCACTGAAATGTTGGCTTCTTGACTTTGAGGACTCTGTTTACCTTGGTATTCTGGTGCCCTGCACAGGGTCCATGCTTAGTGAACAATGGTGAACACATGAGTCAAGCCATGATAACGGTTTGCTTACGTGCCTGCTCTTCCATGAGACTTCACCTGCCCTGGCGGCAGGAGCTGGGCCTTACCCCTTCTTCTGTCCCATGCTGCTCACCCACAGTAGATGGGGGACAGCCTACACAAGAAGCCAGAAGAGGATTTAAAGAGGACTCGCATGAAAATAATGCACAGTTTGTGTGGGGGAGGTGGACCTATCTTTAATAAAAATGGAAACTTTGCAGTGCTCTACAGGATAAATGCTCTGGTAGTGTAGAGACTGTAGAAGGCTATGAAAGGAGTGCACATTGAACATCCGCTATGTGTCAGGCCCTATATACTAGTCACTGACAGAACACCCGCTCTGCGTCGGGCCCTGTGTACTACGGACTGACTGAACACCTGCTCTGCGTCGGGCCCTGTGTACTAGGGACTGACCGAACGCCCACTCTGTGTCAGGCCCTGTATACTAGTCACTGACCAAACGCCCGCTCTGCGTCGGGCCCTGTGTACTAGGGACTGACCGAACGCCCGCTCTGCGTCGGGCCCTGTGTACTAGTCACTGACTGAACACCCGCTCTGCGTCAGGCACCATATACTAGGCACTTCTTGCATTGTCATATTGTGACTTGTGGTTTTCTCTTTTTTCATTGGGTTATAACCTATTACTATCCTTGATTGACCTTTACATTGTCCCCTTTCTGGCGTTTGCAAGCCCTTTAAGCTGGCTTCTCTGTCGTATTATCATGAACCCATCATTTTTTAGTATTTTTTGTTCCTACTTCCACAGACAGATGTTCCAGACTCATCTTGTACTTTCTCTGCTCCAGCCCTGGGCTTGGCTCTGGGTTCCTTTTAGCAAAACACGCTGTTTAGAAGTCAGGTTCTGGGAGCTGGTCTTGCTCATGTGCACTGCGATAGGCTGTTTCCAAGTCCTTGCAGTGAACAGTCAGGCCGTGTGTGTGTGTTAATGGCTGGATGAGTGGATGGATTGATGACTGAATGGATGGGTGGACGGGTGGGTGAATAGGTATGGGTGGGTGGGTGAGTGGGTGAATCGGATGGATGGGTGGGTGGGTGAGTGAGTGAGTGAGTGGGTAGATGGGTAGACAAGTATATAAGTGGATGGGTGGATGGATGATGAATCCAGGGGTTTCTTCTATTTTTTTGTTTCCACATTGTAACTCCTTCCCTGACAGTGAGAAACCAGTTTATTATTACACTGACTGTATTTACTGATTTGAGCAATCCCTTGCCTTACCAGCCAGTGACCCTCTTTACATCCCTCAGCATCTCATCCCAGACTCCCTGACTGTTCTCCTTCCTCACTGCACATGGGCTCCAGCCCAGTACCTGGCTCTGTGCCTTCTCAGGAAGTTTTAACTGCTCTGCCCAGGCATGTGTGTGCACTGTGTTGAGAAAGCAAGACAGCAACACATTGAAGTGCCTATTCTCTTGTTTTTAAAAATGGTTTCCTTTCTTGAGGGTTAAAATCTCATATTTGTTCACTTTGTATACATTAGCCAAAGCTCATAATGTGATAAGACAAAAACGTTAGGCATTTGGTAAGTGCTGATTAACTGAACACATAAATTCATCATTGAATCAATGCAGGACATATTAGAGCCACTTAAATCATTAGCCCCAAAAATAGCCTTTTAGATGAGTATGGAATAGTATTTGGCTTCAATTGATTTAAGAGAAATTATCATCAGAATATTTCAAATTCTCCTCTAGTGATAAATTTTGCTTGATGAGCAGAATTTTTTGCACATCTGTTGTACCAGACTCCTGTGCCCATAGAACAGACAGAATTCACTGTGAGAGAACCTTTATCTTTCCATAGAAAATACTGGATAAATACAGGGGCTGACACAACATTCTTTACATGGACTTCCGTCTCCTCAACCTCCGCTGTACCAAACTCCCATTACTGTGAAGCCAAGGGAAAACATCGCTGAAGGATGCACTACCTTCCTTTCTAAATCTGTTATTCAGTAAACAAAATAATCCCTGTTGAAGGCGACTGCCTGTTGCATCTGTCATTGGTTGGGGATTAGAAATAAACATAGTCTTTAAAGAGATTATAATCAGAAGTGGGAAGTCATAGATACATTTGTCTTCTGTCTTCTGTCTCTTTCCCTATGTTTTGTACATAGTAAATAATAAATAATGATTTACTGAAGGTGTGACTTGCTGTTCTGGTATCAGATATACTATTTTTGGCTTTTAAAAATTAATTTTCTAAATTAAGTAACCTCAAAGTTAATGAACAGATTAAAGAAGCTGGCCAGGCATGGTTCGCCTGTAATCTCAGCACTTTGGGAAGTCGAGGCAAGCAGATCAGTTGAGGCCAGGAATTTGAGACCAGTGTGGGCAACATGGTGAAACCCTGTCTCTACTAAAAATAAAAAACTTAGGTGGGCGTGGTAGGGCACGCCTGTGGTACAAACCACCTGGGAGGCTGAGGTAGGAGGGTCATTTGATCTTCAGCCGGAGGTTGAGGCTGCAGTGAGCTGAGATCATGCCACTACACTCCAGCCTGGGTGATGGTACAAGACCCTGTCTCAAAAAAAAAAAAAAAAAAAAAGTAGCAGCTCGACTACAATTCACACTTATGACTTCTAAGTTGTATAACCAGATTTCTCTTAATGTTACTGTTGGTGCTGATGTGAAATATAACATTTTTTTCAGTACAGTACTGTCGATAACTCACACTAGCATGTTACATAGAATTATGTAATTACTAAAACTGCACCATGGGCACTCTCCCACCCCTACAAAATAAAGATGTAAAATCAGAAATAGAAAGCCAACCAAATATAACACTACCAGATAAGGTTCATTAACCTGTGGAAATGAGCAGCTTGCATATGATACAATTGAGGGATGGATCTGTTTTGGTTGAATATTCAGTCATTCAGGCAACAGTTTTCTTAAGTTAAAGTCAATAATTTGTTTTGTTATTACAATTACAAAACTTGTTTCATGGCCTTAAGACACAGACATGGTCCGAAACACACAGTATAGAGAGCAGAGCTTTCATAATGGATCCATTTAATATGTTTTTAATTCCAAACAATATAAAGAAAAATGACTGCTTCACAGGCTTAATTTCAGTCTCAGATGAGGCGTTTCCCCGTCCTTTGGAGAGAGGCAGATGGGTGTGTTTCCGGAGGCGTGGGCGCACTGCCGTCTTCACAGACATATCAGGTTACTGCTGCATGTTTCTAGATGCAAGAAGAAAACCAGATTGGCAAGTTTCCTTGCATTCTTTAATCAGTAATCATTTCTCTTTCAAATTACATTCTTAAACCTTAGCTTTCTGGATAAAAAAACCATAACAATATTAAAGATAATTTATGGATGCTAATAAGCCGAAACAAAATTAAATGAATTCTTGGACATTTTAAAGTATCTGTGTTACTTGTATTTGCATAATTTCGTTTAATATACACTTTGAATCATTTTAAGGATGTTTGACATGCTAGGTTGTCACGACATGTCCTGTTTTTGTCTTAAAATTAAGTTTTAGTGCATTAAAGGAAAAAAGGAACTCAATATCTGAATCTACTTTTTATAAAATGAAATTTATAGATATGTCAGGAAAGACCTTTGTGTAAGTGCTAAGACTGAATAAAGTGTAGTTTAATTATTTTCCCACTTAAAATGATGTAAGTAGTTCAAAGAATATTTTAAAAATTACTATTAATATCATAATATTAGTTTTCTGTAATAAAGTGGAGGTTTCCTTGGCTGGAAGTCCTAACCACAGCAATCAGACAAGAGAAGAAAATAAAGCACATCTAGATTGGTAAAGAGGAAGCCAAACTGTCGCTGTTTGCTGATGACATGATCGTATGACTAGAAAACCCTAAAGACTCATCCAAAAAGCTCCTAGAACTAGTAAATGAATTCAGCAAAGTTTCAGGATACAAAATTAATGTACACAAATCAGTAGCCCTGCTATACACCAAACAGTGACCAAGCTGAGAATCAAATCACAAACTCAACCCCTTTTATAAAAGCTGCAAAAAAAAAAAAAAGTAATACTTAGGAATATACTTAACCAAGGAGGTGAGAGACCTCTACAAGGAAAACTACAAAACACTGCTGAAAGAAATCATAGACGACACAAACAAATAGAAACACATCCTATGCTCATGGATGGGTAGAATCAATATTATGAAGATGACCATGCTGCCAAAAGTAATCTACAAATGCAGTACAATTCTCATGAAAATACCACCATTATTCTTCACAGAACTGGAAAAAACAATCCTAAAATTCATATGGAACCGAAAAAGAGCTCGCATAGCCAAAGCAAGACTAAGCAAAAAGAACAAATTGCATGGTACTGGATAAAAACAGGCATATAGACCAATGGAACAGAATAGAGAAACCAGAAATAAAGCCAAATACTTACAGTCAACTGATATCCAACAAAGCAAACAAAAACATAAAGTGGATAGAGGACACCCTATTCAACGAATGGTGCTGGGATAATTGGCAAGCCACATGTAGAAGCCTCATCTCTCACTTTATACAAAAATGAACTCAAGATGGATCGAAGACTTAAATCTAAGACTTGAAGCCATAAAAATTCTAGAAAGTAACATTGGAGGTTACCTTCTAGACATTGGCTTAGGCAAAGACTTCATGACCAAGAACCCAAAAGCAAATGCAACAAAGACAAAGATAAACAGATGTGACATAAACTAAAAAGCTTCTGGACAGCAAAAGAAATAATCAGCAAACAGACAGCCCACAGAGTGGGAGAAAATCTTCACAACCTATACATCTGACAAAAGACTAATATTCAGAATCTACAAGGAACACAAGTCATCAAGAAAAAAACCAAACAATCCCATGAAAAAGTGGGCTAAGGACATGAATGGGCAGTTCTCAAAAGAAGATCCACAGATGGCCAGCGAATGTATGAAACAATGCTCAGCATCACGAATGATCAGGGAAATGCAAATCAAAGCCACAGGGCAGTACCATCTTACTCCTGCAAGAATGGCCATCATCAAAAACTAGTAGATGCTGACGTGGATGTGGTGAACAGGGAACACTTCTACACTGCTGGTGGGAATGGAAACTAGTACAGCCACTATGGAAAACAGTGTGGAGATTCCTTAAAGAACTAAAAGTAGAGCTACCATTTGATCCAGCAATACCACTACTGGGTATCTACCCAGGGGAAAAGAAATCATTGTACAAAAAAGGCACTTGCACACACATGTTTATAGCAGCACAATTCACAATTGCAGAAATATGAAACCAGCTCAAATGCCCATCAATCAACGAGTGGATAAAGCAAATATACTATACAGACACACACACACACATATATATACACACACACACACCATGGAATACTGCTCAGCCATAAAAAGGAGCAAAATAATGGCATTTGCAACAACCTGGATGGAATTGGAGACCATTATTCTAAGTGAAGTAACTCAAGAATAGAAAAGCAAACGTCATATGTTCTCACCCATAAGTGGGAACTAAGCTATGAATATGCAAAGGCATAAGAATGATACAGTGTACTTTGGGGACTTGGGGGAAAGGGTGGGAGGGAGGTGAAGGATAAAAGACTACACATTGGATACAGTGTACACTGCTCTGGTGATGGGTGCACCGAAATCTCAGCACCATTAAAGAATTTACTATGTAACCAAACACCACCTGTTCCCCAGAAACCTAGTGAAATTTTTTTACACTGAGCTTTTTTAAATTTTATTTTATTTTATTTTTTTTCTGAGATGGAGTCTCACTCTGTTACCTGGGCCGGAGTGCAGTGGCGTGATCTCAGTTCGCTGCAACCTCCGCCTCCTGGCTTCAAGCGATTCTCCTGCCTCAGCTTCCCTAGTAGCTGGGACTACAGGTGTGCGCCACCACACTAGGCTAAATTTTTGTATTTGTATCAGAGATGGGGTTTTGCCATGTTGGCCAGGCTCCCAAACTCTTGACCTCAAGCGATCAGCCTACCTTGACCCCGCAAAGTCCTGGGATTACAGGCGTGAGCCACTGCTCCTGACCACAAGTGAACATTTTGGTTTGAAAGAGTACTGTTTAGATTCAGGAGGCCATATCTTAAAGGAATCAAGATAGAGCTTAAAGTCTAAACAGTAGGAAAGAAAGAGTGAGCACAGTCCTAACTCCTCTTTGTAGACTTCCCATCATAGCCTGTGTTGGGAAAGAGAGGAAGAGGAATTGGAGAAGCAAGAAAGGTTGATGTGGGTGTGGGGCTCTTGCCTCTCTTCACGGGATGCCCAAGTGAGATGTGGAAACAAGATGACTCTGGGAGATGGGTAGCTGGAGAGGTGAGCCACAGACCTAGGCTGCTGCATGGTGTCTGCAGGCTTAGAGGGCTTGAGGCAGCCCCTGCACTCCCCGCTCCCCCCACGCCAGAGTATCAGAAGTTGATGTTTCCCTAAGAGGGGTGCAGACTGGAGCGAATCAGGCCAGTGGAGTGCAAAGCAGCTTGGTGGTGAAGGGTGGATGTCGTCTAGCGTCGTAGGGAGACACTTGGGGGCTGCATTTTTGGGGCTTCGGGGTGAACTTTACCTGCAGGAATCTTACCAGTTCAAAGGGAAGCTCCAAGAACGCTCCCGTTCTGGGTCTGGAAGAACAAGTAGTGTGTGCCCTGTACAGAGGGTCGTTGCTCAGGAGAGAAGACCTTACCAGGTCTGTCCCACCTGGGGGAAGGAATTCTTTCACTCCAGCGCCTTCTAGTCTTCCTGTCTCAGCTAATGGTGTGGGATAGTGTGGGATATCCCACTTGTGAAGGGTAGAGTGCAGGGGCACAGACCCATTAAAAAACTGAGATTCTGATCTTTGACAAACCTGACAAAAACAAGAAATGGGGAAAGGATTCCCTATTTAATAAATG
>NW_012114433.1:1290380-1335248 GCF_000951035.1 Colobus angolensis palliatus
GGAATATAATCAATGGACGGTATTTGGTTTATTGTCATGTTCAGCTCTATGTGTAAGATTTCCTTGGTTCAGCTTTTATAAAAATGTTTGTATTATAAGCTTATTGTATATTATGTATTTATTTTTTAAGATGGAGTCTCGCTCTGTCACCTAGGCTGGAGTTCAGTGGCGCAGTCTCGGCTCACTGCAACCTCCACCTCCTGGGTTCAAGCAATTCTCCTGTCTCAGCCTCCCAAGTAGCTGGGACTACAGGTGC
This sequence comes from Colobus angolensis palliatus, assembly GCF_000951035.1. Classification (NCBI taxonomy): domain Eukaryota; kingdom Metazoa; phylum Chordata; class Mammalia; order Primates; family Cercopithecidae; genus Colobus; species Colobus angolensis. Next base: position 1,290,637 of record NW_012114433.1, read on the forward strand.
CCATGACCATGCCTGGCTAATTTTTGTATTTTTAGTAGAGACAGGGTTTCACCATATTGGTCGGGCTGGTCTCGAACTCCTAACCTCAGATGATCTGCCTGCCTCAGCTTTCCAGAGTGCTAGGATGGATTACAGGTGTGAGCCACTGTGCCTGGCCTTATTGTATATAACTTCATTAGTCTCTCATTTTCTGAAGTTTCAGAAATGCTCTTTATTTTGCAGCTTATAAGACATTAAGTCCAGTTTTACTCCAATTTAATTCTGTAAAATAACCTTCCTCCACATATCATATTACTAACACTTTTTAAGCCATAGAGCAATATAAACTAGACTCCTGTTCATCTGTGAAGCTTTTGGTCAGTATTTGAATTTTGCATAATAACAATTACAATACTTGTTTTCTGTGATACTTTTTTTGGTTTTTGTTTTTTAAATTATTGACAACAGCGATGAACAAAAGTGCACACATTTTAAAACTTGCATTGCTCAGTTAAATAGCATAAAATGAGCACCCACTCATGGTGTGTCATACTTGTCAAGAAGCAGAATTCTCCTAGCTTCCCAGGAGTGTCCCTTCCTCACCAAGGTGACCACTATCCTCTTATCTAACGGGCCAGTTATTTTGGTCTGTTCTTAAAGTTTACAAAAAATGGAATTAAACCATATGTATTCATTTGTGTTGGGCTCCTTTTGTGTAGTCATAGGCATGTGTGAAGTTTCCTGTTGTTGTGTGTCACAGCACATTTTTATATCTTCTGTTGCATCAGGAAGCGATAATTATATGCAGCCACCGATTTCTACATCATTGATCTCTGGGTTCTTTGGGCTTTTTGCTGTTAGGAATTCCTCTGCTCTGAATAGTGTATACAGATCTCTTGGTGCAATCTGCATGCCTTCTGTAAGGTGTGTGCCTAGGGAGTGGCATTCCTGGGTCGTATAGCGTGTCTGTATTCATTTCACATAATAATTGTACTGGTTTTTACTCTTCCCAGTCAAGCAAGAGAACTCAGGTTTCCCTATAACCTTGTCCACACTTGTATTGTCTATCTTACGTTATTTTAATTTTAGCATTCTAGTGGGGATGTAGTGATATCTCATTGGGTTTTTAGTTTTCATTTTTCGGATGAGTTATGAGGTTTATTCATGTGTTTACTGGCATGGCTGTCGGGGTGTCTTGGTTTGGGAATTTCCTATAGAAGTCTTAGCTCATAGCTCATTTTCCCATTGAATTGTTAGTCTTTTTCTTGCTGTTTTGTAGGAGCTCTTTGCATATCCAAGTTGTTTTCTCCTACGCTGTTTGCCTTCTCGCTTTGTTCGTGGTGTTTTGATGATTTTCTCCCACTCTGTTGTTTGCCTTCTCGCTTTGTTGGTGGTGTTTTGATGAGTAGCAATTCTCAGTTGTAACACTGTTTATCAACTTTTTTTTTTATGGTTTAAGAACTCTTTCTCCACCGTAGGGAGATACTCTCTCATACTGTCTTCTGAAGTTTTATTGTTTCCTTTCTGTTACATTTGTAAACATCTAGAATTGGTTTTTGTGTATAAGAAGAAGTAGGACCCAGTTTCTGTTTTTCCCCCATGTGGATTTCCAGTTGACCCAGAGGTGATGGTCGAAAATCTGCCCCTTCCCCACTACGTGCGAGGCCTGTGCACGGGTCAGTGCCCACCCACAGTAGGTGCACGCACGTCTTGGCCCTTTCCTATGATTGGTCTGCTGATCCCTTTCTTTGCTAATAATTTTTAATTGCTGTAGGGAGTTAGGGATTGCATTTAAATGTCTATAGATCTTCAGAGATAATTTTTATAATATTAAGTCTTTTAATCAACGAATATTGTGTATCCCTTTATTTTTCAATAATGTCTTATGATCTTTGTAGAGGTTGGTATACCTTTTGTTGGATTTATTTCTAAGTATTTGACTTTTTTTTTTTGAGACAAAGTCTTACTGTGTCACCTGGGCTGGATTTCAGTGGCATGATCACTGCTCACTGCAGCCTCGACCTCCTGGGCCAAAGTCATCCTCACACCTCAGCCTCCTGAGTAACTGGGACTACAGGCACATGCTATCATACCTGGCTAATGTTTTATTTTTTGTAGAGACTGGGCCTCCTGTATTCCCTAGGCTGGTATCAAAAGTCCTGGCCTCAAGTGATCCTCCAGCCATGGCCTCCCAAAGTATTGGAATTACAGGCGTGAGCCACTGTGCCTGGCTTTGACATTTTTGGATATTATTTCAATTATTATCTTTAAAAAATTTTTATATTCTGTTTGCTGCTATTTCAAAATAAAAAAAAATTTTTTTTTGGTGATGTATTTTTATTTTTAAATAGTAGAAAAGCATTTTATTTCCAAATTGATTGCCTACAGTAAAAATATTGAGTTCATATACTCTGCATTTTAATTACAGATCCTAATCAGATGTTGAGCACTATCATGTTGAAATTTACCCTGACTGGGTAACTGATTTTTTTTTTTTTTTAAATGAGAACATTGGCAACTAATTCCACAGTAATCTCGTGGCTGCCGTTGTCTGAATGCTGCTGTCATCTCAAGGCTGTGGGGAGGTCAGTTCCGGTGCTTATGCGAGGTGGTGATTGTGGTCATCATGTCTCCGATGCAGGCCAGGAACACCTCGGGGAGCATGTGCAGGGCCCCTGCCTGGGAGCAGCGTGGGCTGCTGCTGTTCTGGCCGGGCTATAGCTGGACTCTGAGGACCAGGTTGCTCCTCCCTTTCTGTGCCCCCTCTGTGCACTCCCTGGTCTTGGGAGGGTAATTGCTCTTAAGGTGGTCAGTGTAATTCAGACCCTACTCACGCCCCATTCTGCTCTCTCCTCGATTTGCCCTGGTGGGCTCTGCTGTCTCGGCAGCTGTGGGCACAGCCTGTGGTGCCCCGGCCTGTCCCTGGGCCTTGGATTTCACACTTCCTGTCTCTACCCCAACTCAAGGTATGGACAGGCAGTGAGTATGATTTTCCTCCTCCTCTTACTGTTGGGGTGGTGATCTGTGGTGATCATGGAGGAGCCGCTAATAGATTTCCAAAGCGGGAAAGATCTGCAGGGGTCACACAGGCAATGACACGGAAGCACTGCTCAGATATCAGATTAAGTGGGAGAATCAGAAGTAACCAAGTCAGATCAAAGGAGAAATAGGTGTATTTTTATCATGTCAGTAAGAACAAGAAGAAGGTCACAACTGGCATTGAAATTAGCAGTTACTGTTTCTCTGCTTCATGCCTCAGATAGGCAGGCTCAAGCCTCCAGCCGCTGAGCCCCAACCCCCAGTCATCAAAACAACGGGGTCAGCTGGGAAGGAAAGGTGGCATTTCAGGCAGAGAACAGATGTGCCCAGATCCAAGGTGAAACAGTATGAAAGAACTGCAGAAAGCATGCAGGAAGGTGCCTGGGGCGAGACAGGGCCTGGCCCAGGCGGACTGTGGACTGTGGACCACCGTGTGTGCCCCTTCAGCCCTCTTATTTCCACCACTCCACAATTCATGACAAGTGCTGCATCTTGAAACCAAAACAGAGAGGTTGGGAATTTACAACAAACCAAATTAAATTACTGTGTTTCTTGCAGGCACTGTGAGCCTCCCCATGGATGTACACAAACCATCCTCATAAAACCAAGCCCCGGAGTGGGTTGTGGTATGACCACCACCAGCCAAGTCTGCTGTGGCAGGGACAGGGACGTAGGATGCTGGTGTCACGGCACTTAAAATCGTCTTCAGAGGATGATTTCCTTCAGCATGGAGTCATTGTGCCGCTATTGTCTAGCATTGTGCCATGCTGCTTGTAAAAAGAAATGGAAGAAAAATCAGCTTCCCTGCATGCATCATTGTGCAAGAGGTAGCTGAGGACCAGGGTTTATTTCAGGCACTTGACTGCAGTTTCTTTTCTCATGTACATTTTTTTTCATGTAAGTTACATGATAATTCTTTAGGAGGAATGTGTTTTCTCACCTTGTTGTTTTCTTGAGAGCATTGTTTTGTGAGGGCAGGTGATCATCGGTTAACTGTTACACTGAGGCATTGACAACTGTTACACTGAGGCATTAACGACTGTTACACTGAGGCATTAACGACTGTTACATTGAGGCATTAACCAAGAGGCATCGGAATGTAGCTGGGAGAACGTGGTTCCTGAGGGCTGAGTGTTCCCAGCGGATGAGCAGAGAGGCTCGCCCTGCCTGCATCCCCGTCAACACTGACCAGCAGAGCACCAAGCCTCAGGGGTCCCACACCCGTGGTCTCTTCCTAGAGCTCGAGACCCAAGCCTGCCTGCGCTCTCTGGAACCCTCCAGAGTGTTCTCAGCGGAGCCCACTTCGGCAGCACAGGAGGAGAGCCCTCCAGCTAGAAAGCTCCAGTAGAAGCCGGCGAAGTGAGGCGAGGGCACTGCCTTCAGTGACTTTGCTGGGCTCAATATTCCCCTCTGTTAAGTGCCTGCTGCCTTGGTAGGTCATTTGGGTTACAACATTTAATTATTTCATGTAGTCTGTCCTCCTTTTCTCAAAGGATAGTAATTGGTACCAGTGGAGCAGGAAGTTTTACCACATCCAAATAAAAATGGTAAAAGAAAAACATTTTAATAAAGAAAATTCAGCTTGTTTTATTTCATGAGCTTTACCACATCCAAATAAAAATAGTAAAAGAAAAACATTTTGATAAAGAAAATTCAACCTGTTTTTATTTCATGAGCCTAATGGAAGTTTGAGTAGTGAATGGAAAGATCTGGCCCGGCACAGAGGCTCACGCCTGTAATCCCAGCACTTTGGGAGGCCAAGGCGGACAGACCACCTGAGGTCAGAAGTTTGAGACCAGCCTGATCAAAATGGAGAAACCCCATCTTTACTAAAAATACAAAATTAGCTGGGCATGCCTGTAAATCCCAGCTACTCAGGAGGCTGAGGCAGGAGAATTGCTTGAACCTGGGAGGTGGAGGTTGCAGTGAAGCCAAGATTGTGCCACAGCACTCCAGCCTGGGCAACAGGAGCGAAATTCCACCTCAAAAAACAACAAAAGAAAGTTCAACCAGAGACATCCAATTATGAGAATGAAAATAATGTCACCTCTAATGCGTACTAGCGGGCCCTGGGAACCTCGGCATTTGGCAGTGTCGGGCCAAGGATGCAGAACTGAAGTTGGGGACGGGGAGCTGCTCGGTCTCCAATCTGCCATGAGCTGTGTGCTCTTGACCAAGCACCTAACCTCCTTAGAAGTGGAATAGACATAGTAATACCTAGCAGAGTTATTAGGAAGGCTGAATAGCAGACATGACACAGCAGCACTTGTTAATTGTAAAGGGCTGTTGGGTTGAAAGCTGCTTGTGGTCATGAGGAGAAAAAAAATGAATCAATTATAATTTGTTAATACATTTAAACCAAAACGTAAGCTGTTTTATGTATTAGTTATTAGTGTGGAGTTAGTCTTGTCAAGGTAAATCAGTTACGCATTGATGTGTTGGTTGTCTCAAGCATTTTGACTGCATTTTTTTCTCTGTGTAGAACATGGACAGGTGGGTTTGTCCTGTGTGAGAATCCCACAGCCTTTCCATTCTCTTGCTGCCCCTCCTCTGCTCTGGCCTCGCTACCTAGGGTGATACTTAACATTTGGGCAGGAAGCCTTGACAGACGACTCTGAGATTTTCAGACTTCTCTTAGATCCCCTGTAGTGGGACAACACACAGCTTCTCTGTCATCTGTCTTGAGAGAGGTCGTTCTTTCTCTGTAGTTCTTCTGGCCTTCCGTCATCAGCCAGGGTGCTGATTAGGTGCCATACAGAGTCTCACTTAGAAAGTGGCTGTTTCTAGCTTTAACTACAAGCAGCATTCATCCAAAGTTAGAACCTGTTGACTGTATTTTGCCATAAGACAATTCACTAATTACTAGAATTTTAGCTCTTTGAGTTTAGGGCAACCTTTTCGTCATTATGCAGCATGCTTGTTTTTAACAGCTAATATGTGTAATTACATTTAGAATAAGTGCACTCTAAGTGCTTGAACCGTGTTCTGATATTAGCGTTGTGACCTGGCGGTTGTCTTCTGGTGGTTGAATAATTAGTTTGTTTCTAAGAGCTTCAGAGTTTGATAGTCGCCAAACACAAGGGCTTCCTTGTGGAAGGCTGATGGCTCCCAGTGACCCTTCGCTGCCATCTGGCACAGATTCAGGGGCTGCTGTCATCTGCTGCTAATCGCTGTCACCTGCACGTTGGAGTCCCTCAGCACTGGGATGCTGCTGCCTTTAGAGTGGGCCCTTCTTCGCACCCGCCTGTGTGTGCCGGAGAGGAAGCACTGCTCTAGGCCTGTGGTTTCACGCCGAGCATTTTCAGCCAGTTTTTATTTTAATGCCTGAGGTATGAAAAATGGTGACCATTTTGTGAGGGTTATTAATTCGCTAAATCCAAGCGTTTTGTCTGTTTTATGATTTGTTTTAATGGTTCTTGTTCTTAGTAGCCTATTTAGGCTGGCAAGATTGTTTCCACAACATTTTACAGAAGACTTCTTTAATCCTCTTTCGTAAACTGATAAGCCGTAGTCAGGGCACTAGCCTATAGCACCATATTATATTAATGTATTTTACTTGTAATTTAGAGAACAAGAAGGATATCCTGATTTGAAGTCTAAACTGTCCCCCATGGCACTGCACAGCTGATAACCGCAAACGAGAAAGATGTGTATATCAAATAGTTTACAAAATGAAGCCAGCTGTGTTTCCCTACATACTGTGGCTTCCTGACATGCATCATTAAACCTTATTAGCTACTTCCTTTTACAAAGATTCTTGTAGTCTTGAACATTGCATATTAACATTTTCTGCCCCTCCAACTGGAAATTATTTGCTTTATTGTAGAGTGTCAACTTGCTCTAGTTTCTGATGCGTTCTAATTGGTACTTTGGAGTATAATCATCGTGCGATACCATGCCATGCATTTCTTTATTTGGAAATTAATACAGACCTTTTCACTTTATCTGTCAATCTGAGCAACTTTTCACACAATTCCCAACTCTTGGGATTGCTTACAAACCATTAAGTATGAAATGACTCATAAAATGTCTCTGAAGACATAAAGCAACAAAAAATTTTTAGATGGTTTAAAATAATGTTGCATTTTGCCAAGATACCAGTAATAAACTTCTTAAATAGACAGTTTTAATAATAAAACGGTGATTATGCAAGATGAAAAGTTTATTTAGCCATAATACCTTTTTCATTTAAAATTCTCAGCAAATCTGCTAAAGTTCATTTTACTTACAAAAGAATACAAATCCTAAGAACCATGGAGTTTTGAAAATGATGTAATTCAAAGTTAGCTATTAGACTACTATAACTATCCTTCATTCTTTTTTCTCTTTCTTTGCTATTCTATGTCTGCAATTCTGCTATTCTCCCTTAAAAATTAAAACATTTACCTATTATTAACTTCTGGTTAATAGCTAGTTAAGCAGATGTGTGGGCAGAACAGAAAATGTACAGAATCTAGTGACTTTGTTTAAGATGATAGTAATTTTGAGGTGTTTCAGACACTGGTCAATATTTTATATATCCTCATTTTTAATATAATTATAAATCGGTGATATGCATTTAATTGCAAGGGGAATTAAATAGAATACTGATTGTGGTTCTGATCAGCAAATATTTTAGTCATATGTCTTGTCAAGACAGCTAATGACTCTTGATTTAAAAATAGTCTTGAGGCCGGGCGCGGTGGCTCAAGCCTGTAATCCCAGCACTTTGGGAGGCCGAGATGGGCGGATCACGAGGTCAGGAGATCGAGACCATCCTGGCTAACACGGTGAAACCCCGTCTGTACTAAAAAATACGAAAAAAACTAGCCGGGCGAGGTAGCGGGCGCCTGTAATCCCAGCTACTCGGGAGGCTGAGGCAGGAGAATGGTGTGAACCTGGGAGGCGGAGTTTGCAGTGAGCTGAGATCCGGCCACTGCACTCCAGCCTGGGCAACAGAGTGAGACTCCGTCTCAAAAAAAAAAAAAAAATACTCTTGAGTAATTTTACATAGTGGTAGGTGCCAGATATCTGGAAAATGGGATGGAGATCTTCCAGTGGCTCATAAATCTCCACGTATTTACACAATAAGCCAAGAAACACAGAAGGAGAGAGTGACATGTTACTTGACAATGACAGCCTTGTGTCCTTGACTAGGTCCTGTAACATCTCTTCTGTGCTGATTCTGATACAGCTATATGTAGGTTATCAAGGTGGTGGAAACATGCTGAAGTCAGCTGGACCACAGTTGAGCAGTTAAGCATTCAGGAATTTTCCTGATCATTGTCATTTTGTGGTGGTTCTTAAGATACTGTTACAAGAACAATTAGCAACTTCAAATGGTATGTTTAGTGTTTGAAGTAGCCCTTAATGAAACCAGACTTTCTGGAATCTTATATAAAAATATTTTTCACTGATACTGTTTAGTAAATTCCCTTGCACAAACCATTAAATATATTATACTTGTTGGCATGCCAAAGAAAGAATTCAGATGCCAACGTTTTGAAATTAATTACTGAAGAAATTTCTCACTTTACTGTAGAAACTAATCGGTATCATTACCTCTTATGAAGATAATCTAGGTTGGAAATTAAAGTTTTAATTATAAAATTAGTGATCTTGTTTATTAATAATCTTTTAACCATTCTATTTTCTAAAATTTTATAAGAGAAATAAGCAGGTGGAAAGTGGTCTTCCCCTCCACCCCACCCTCCATTCTGCACAGTTTCTTTAAAAACAGTTTTCATGGCCGTGTTCCAGGCAGGCTCCATGGAAGGAGGGCTAGGCTGGTGCCTGTCTGCTGGGCCACCCCTGCCCTCCTGTACACCTGCATTTGCAGGGACTCACTTTGCTTGTGAAAAGGAATCGTCCCATCTGTTTTTCTCTTCTGAACCTCAGCCTTTTTCCACCATCTATGGCCCAACATTTCGAAGCTACTTATCCGAATAATTTCTTCAATATCTCACATTCTGAACGCTAGAAACACATCAAGTAATTTTTTTTTTTAAGCTCCTTGAAAAGAGTTCAAAGCTCTTTGAAGGAAGGACAGACCTTGTGCTTGGGAATTTCGGAATACTGTGACATTAGAAGCCCTGACCACATATTAAAGTACTTTTCTTCATGAGTTTTTAATAGAATCTGATGACATTTTAGTACTGTACAAGTTTTTTGTTCAGCAATATATTTTGTAAATTATACTTAAATGAATATTTGAAAGTATATTTTAAGAGTGTTTGTACCTTACCCTGAGATATTTAAAATAAAGACTTGCTACATTCAGGGTAAAATAAAAAGACAGATACCTCCCAGAAGCAAGATGTCTAAAGAGCGTAGTCTCTTCAGTGTGTACTATTAGAAATAGACTGAGAAAATGAAAGGAGATGAGTGCCCTGTATTTTAAATCATTTTAAAGAAAGCCATGGTCTTCCCTTTACTGTGTCTCTTAAAGTTTTATGTCTCCTAGTAAGAGACTTTCTTTTACAGTATCAGTACCACTTAGAGTTATTATTAGAATAGATTCTATTTTTATATGCCTTGGGGCAAGAAGTATTTGAGTGTGCGCCTTGTAAAGAAGCATGAAGCAGTCAGAACTCCTGGGCTCCTGGGGACCCTGAGGTCCAGTGACCTCCCACCCCCCACTGGCGGGATCTGCTCTTCTTGGAGTTCCTGCAGAGCTTGCTGGCTTGTTTGTAAAATACAATGAGAGCTTTATGACCCCCCGTAAAGTCCTGGGTATTGTGTGTTTAGATAGTAAGGCTTAGAGAATAGGTTCATGCTCTTTGTAAAGTATTTGTTAAATGTAAAATTACCCAAATAAACTATGTATTAGACTGAAAACCAAATGCCACTTCTATGAATGATGTTGCATTGTGAGGTTTCTGGTGTTAGTGGATAGCTTATGTTATTAATGGAATTATTTTAAATTGGTTACTGCTCTTGGCAAAACCACTTAAAATTGATGCCTTCCTATATTAAGACCAAAAAAAGGTAAATATATTCAGGATCTTGAAATCATTAAGGCAGCTGTTGTTACAGTGTTATCAACTTACTTTTTAGCCCGGAATCTTCGAAAAGCCTTAGGAGGGCACCACCTTACTGACTGTACGGCGGGCACCACCCTACTGACTGTGCACAGCATTTCCGAGGTCCTGTCTTGAAATAGGTCTTCTTATGAGATGCCAGATTTTTATTCAGGGGCCCCTTCCCACCCCCCATAATCCAGGATGTTCAAGTCTGTAGATTCTGGCCTGCGTTCTGCATGACAAAACATATATTTAGGGTAACGCTTTTTTCAGAAATAAATAAATGAGTGAGTGTATGTATTGTGCGGCACCGGCTGGGTTAGAAATGGCCGGCGCTTTCGGGAGAGCGGGGTTAGAAATGGCGGGCGCTCTCCGGAGAGTGGGTCTGCGGAGATCAGGACGCGCGCCGGCCTCGCGCTCCCCCTGCTGGCCGCGCCCCGCACTCCCCGCGCTCTCTGGCTTCCCCTCCCAGCCGCCTGCCTGAGGTGTAAGACCCTGAGAAGGATGTGAGCAGCGCAGCGGTGGTCGGCAGTGTAGTGTTGGAATGAGAGTGACTCTTACACTTCAGCCTCCTCCGCCTCCTGATTTTCAGATAAACAATGTGGTGATTGTAAAATACGATTAGGAATAATGTACATTAGAAAATGTATAGGCTTATCTTAATATTCAGTCCTGGATTTTAATGTAATTTCTATACGTAGAGCAAAAATTAAATTTCCAAATAGTTTCTAGATCATTTTGCATGTTCTCACATGCTTATTTTTGTTTTAAATATGGTTTTGATGTATCACAAGTTGAGAACATTTGAAAGAATTTATAACAAATGAATTTATAATACTTACTAAATATAAAAGTTTTATCTTCTTACCTTTCAGCCAGTGTGTTGCTTTGCATTTGCTGACTTTTCATGCATTGATTTACTTTGATGAAGGTTCTAATATATCAGTAAAGGCATACACCAACAGATGGAATCCAGTTGTCCTGTATGAACGTAGAAAGCATGAGTTTTGTAAGGGCAAACATGAGATGTGTGTATGTGTATACATTGTGTTCAGAGATGATGCTACTTTCTGACATTATGGACGATTACAACAAATTCTGGTGAGTGGATACATGTCCTAGAAAATGCTAGAGCCAGTATCGAACCTTCTCAAGTGATCTAGAAGTCCAGCAGTTTAAGAAGATAACCTCATTCTGCACTCGTGAAGCCCCCTTCAAACTTAGCTTGCAAATTTTAGTCATAATTTTGTCGTTAAAAACATGTTTATATAGGTCTGCTGACAGAGTGACAATATGTATTGTCTGTAACATCAAAAGTTGGGTAGCTTCAGTTTGTGTAAACTAGGTGTGAGGGTTTACTTTGAACTCCCTTGTCTCTTAATTGTGTGTCATATGTTGGTTTCAAAAGTGGTTTTGCTTCCCTGTTTAGTAGCTGATTCTTGCATTAATACTTTTCTTGTTTATACGAAAAATATAGTACTCTTTTCATGTTAAATGTTCAAGGGAAAACATTCTATATAATTATATAGCAAGCAAGGGAAAAACCTTAAATTCTGAGTATAGAATAGGCAAAATGTTAAATTTCTTGGTAGGTAAACATGTAGGTTATGAAATATTCTTTCAGAATAGACTTTAAATTGTCTATTGTATAAATACAGGTTTTGATTTTTAAGAACTAAGGTGATAAATTGTAACATTAAGAATTGTTGTGCTGATACTTATTTAGGGAATTCTTAAAGCACAGATTATTGACCCAACCGACTATAATGGCTAAAAGAAACCCTTCTTATTTTGCAGATCACTGAGGTGATAAACGATAATAGCTCAGACACATCTGTAGTGTGTGGTCAGTCTGCATGTACTACACACACTTCAGGCTTAGTAGTTCATATCCGAAAAAGAATACATAATAAACTTCAGAAGGAAAAAGACTATGTAGGATCACTTTTTAAAAAGTAATACTTTTAATTTAAACTTCGTAATGGAAAAAGTTGTTGCTGTAAAATTTAGTACTTAGATTTAGTGCATGAGTTTCATTTATTTGAAATGTGGAAACACAAATGAAGATCTGAAAATTGCTTATTTTTTTCTTATCTCTTAAGATTCTACTAGCAGTGGAAAATATAGGGCTTATTTACTTCAAAGATACTTAAAAGAATATGCTTTTTATGGGAATTTCAGTTAGGTTAAAGCATAGCCCTGTATCAATTTTGTAGTCAGGGTCCAAATTCTAAATGAAGAACTGATCCACAGATAGTTCAGCGGATGAAAGACAAGCAGCGTTAACAGTTGTGTTTTCCGCACATAGTCAGCCGTGTACAAAGCTGTCCTTCTCTGCCTGTGCAGAGTAGTCGTGAATGAATGAGGTGTCAGAGTCGGGGCTTTTCAGATTGTCCTGTGTTCACAGGGAAACTACAGGACAAGCTAAAATAATCGAGTGCTCTACCAGAGTTTAAATTGGCACTCTGAAGTTTTGCATTTTACTATTCTAAACTACTTCTGTGTAAGGAGTAAGTCTGCGCGAGTTTTAAAAGATGGGTGAGAGTGTTTGGATGCCAACATCCTGTTCACCCGGGGTGACGTCATCAGCAGTAAGTGTTGCGCAGGCACTTTGTTGAATCATGGATAGGGCCTGAGATTTTATAGCATTCGACGCCTACTCCAATTTGCTGTGTACATTGATTGATCAGGAACTTAGTAGTGTGATGTGAGTTTTAACTTTGAGATGGATTGAAGTGTTGCTGTGTCATGGAGATAAGGTCCAATTCTCACTTGTCCGAGCATTCGTTAAAAAAAAAAAAAGGCTGATCTTTTCTTGATTAAGCTGGAGAATACCATATTTACCCTTTATTGTTGGTATAAACCATTATTTTACTGAGAATCATTAGCTATTTTAAACTTGGTACATAAATTAAAGAGGAGCTAAATGGATGTGTGATTGTTGCCATTAGTAGCATTTTAGATTATACAGGCAATTATTGTGTTCATTATCCTAGAACAGCCCCTTTGTAGAACCATTGTGGTTGTCTTAGACATTATGCACAAATTTTCCCTTGGAGGTTGAAATTTCCAGTAGTGTATTTTATTTTGTTATCACAGTTGTTTCAAATAAAACAAATATTATGACAAGTAGAAGAAAATTTGCTTCATCTCCTAATATAGGAGATGACAATGAATGTTGAAAATAACTTCTGAGTGTATTTACATTACCTTTTCTTAAACAGTCATAATTACTTCAAGTGATTAATATATTTTATGAGTGAAAAGTTTGCAGTCATGGCAAAAGATATCTGGTCTGTCCAGGTATTTAAGACATTTTTTTAAAGAAGGAAGAGATCCACATCAAAACTAAAGGTACCACCTTCGTTATAGAATCTGTAACTTTATAAGTTAACTGGTTTTTATTTTAAATAGCTTATAAGAGTTCAGATTGTATTTTAGATGAGTTGAAGAAAAGCATATTTCAGAGAAATTGAATATTAAAAGATTATTAATTGAAGTGGGTTAAAAAAAACCCATGTGTTGAAATGTGTCTTTTCTTCTGTTTTGTTAGAATTGAAAACATTAAAATAAAATAAAAGCAACCTACAAGATTTACACTATGTACTGTAGTTTGGTTACAAGTTATATTCCAGGAACAAGAGTCACAGTTCAGAAAAGGCCACCTGCAAGGCACAGCCCATTTTTGAAAAGTTGTATTTTATTCCACTAAATGTTTTATTGCTCTTCTTTAAGTTAAAAGGGGTTGGGAGCAGACAACATGTACTTGGCTTCAAAATGGTTACATTCACTAGTCAAGCATCTGACCACATCTGTCTTCATCAGTGAGAAAGGTACTAACGCTTTGAGTGATCTGCATATCGGTGTGCAGTGGCTGCTTTGAATGTTTCCACCCAATACGTGGCATTTTTTGAAAGGAAACTTTGTATTCATTTCTGAGTGTTTTTGTCCTGGCTTTTACAGTTCCTCACTGCTATGTTGCAGGGGAAAGTGTGAGGTGGTGGTTATGCATTTTGCAAGACAGTGATTCTTTATTTTATTACAAAAAAAAACCAACTCTGGAAGGCCAGATTAAATCATTCCTTTCACTTTTTAATGGGATTTGGATGAATAGAGTAAAATATGCACTTTGCATTCATTGATAGCATCTTTAGGTTGAGGTAATTGAGTCTTTTTTCCCTGACTGAATGAATAATGACTTCATCTGATCCTCAGTGAGGCCTGAAACTTAGACCGCCTTTGTCACAGCAAAAAGATCTGGGCTTTGAAACATGCTCTACTTCCCTGGCTTAATTTTTCTTCATTTTAATCCAAAAACCTATTTTTCTCAATAATTCAAGCATAAACTATGTAGTAGTTGAAGTAGCGGAAATTGCATGATATTTGTCCTGGTTGTGCTGCTTTTTAAATAGAGCTGATAAATCAGCCGCCGAGTTCTTCAGCTGCCCATTTCTCAAGGGAAGGCACAGCCCATCCCCGCAGCAGCGTTGGGAACTTCAGAACCCTTTGAGTATTGCTCCCTTTCAGACTGTTTGTGACCTGGGGGAGCGGCGCTGTTACTGGTCTTGTGGCCGACCCGGAGATGAAAAAGCCCATGCTGGAGCTCCGAGATGTTGCTGTGGACATTTTACTTGGCTAGAAGGGGATCTGCTGTTGTGGATTAGAGAGCAGTGTGCTTTTCTGGAGAATATACAGCTGGGAATGTGCAGTCTTTGAAGAGTTTCTGTTGAAAATGAGCTGCTGTCTGTGTTGCTGTATTGCAATATGGAGAAGAGTTTTTGTGGCAGGCCAAGTGTCTCATTAATTGTTACATTAGAATCCAGTTGCTCTTTCATATAAAACTGACACTTTGTGTTTAAAGTGTCCTCAGTTAGGAGTCTTACACGGTGAAGTGGCCAAGTCAGCCCTGAGGCAGTGTGCACAGGACAGTGCAGGAGGGGCCGCCCCCCCGCCGAGTGCAGCACCCTGTCTGTGTTGGTCATGGAACCCGCACTCTGGGCACTGCCAGGCCCATGGCTTTGGAGTCCTGGTCGTTGCTCCTGTTGTGCCTACACTGCTGTGAAAGGCCATGAACTATTTATTAACCGATGGTAGTGCTGACTGTCGGCCACAGGAAGTGATTTAAAACAAGCCTGGTTAGAAAAGAAAACTTACTATTTTATGATTCTGTTTTATAACATAGATCACTGGTGTTCATCTTATTTCTCCTACTAAATTAGCTGTTTCTTGCAGGTAAAATCTTATAGTTAGCTCGTTTTCATAACCTTAGAGTTTAGCACAAAATGTAGCAGACATTTAAATTTATTTGTTTAATTAGTTGAGTTTTCTTCGCAACTGCACTTAATGGACTTTCTGACAAAGTTTTATTTTTGCTTGATAATTGCAGGTTCTAAAGATCTCATGAGAGTTTGTGGAAAGTATTAATCAAAACCAGATATAAACTAGATATATGAGTTGTGGGAAAAGGCTAGCTTTCTATTGGGCAAAGTTACAGATTTTTCAAAAGGCACTACAGAATAAACCAAGTTATTTATTAGCTCTGTAATTCTCAAACTTTTTATTTTTTTAATCAGGTTTTTTGCAGTCATGTTTTCTTCATGTACTCCTTTTCAAAAGTTGTTCCAGATTCAGGAGAAATTGAGGTGGCAGATAGATAACCAACCTGATAGGATTTAGTCTTCTGTTAATGTCACATAGATCAGAAATAAGTAGGTAAGTTAAGTACATGCTGTTCCCCAACCTAGTGGTGCTGAAGGCAGTGGCCTCTCACCCTGGCACCTCTGCCCCGGGGGTACCACCACTTACAGATGAAGAAAACGAGGTTTAACAAAGAATTTAAGGGTGTTCCTCAAGTCACACATTTAGTAAACAGAGACAGTGGATTCCAGTCCAAGTGTGTAATAAGAGCAGCAGCAGCGCACCTGGGGAGGTACTGCCCAGCAGGAACTGTGGCCACTGCGCCTTGCGCTCCCTCTTCGCATCCCCTGGGGGCTGTAAGGAAAACATCCCACAATCCCTGTTTTACAGATAAGAAAACCAAAGCCCAGCTTGCCCAAGGTTATGCCGCTAAGTGGCAGAGTCAGCATCTAAATAAGCCTAAATCCAGAGTCCCAAGGAATCCTAGCTGCTGTGCTGTGTCACTCCTCCCTCCCCTCCTGCAAGGCCGAGTTCCCTCTCATCCCCCAACCCCACTCACTGGACTGCCTTGTGGTCTTTCAGGAGTGAAAGCAAGCAAAGGGAAACAGTTCACAGTGATTGCTAGAGCTCGATATTGAAGCTACATGCTTCAAAAGAGCTGTATTCTCTTAAGTTGTACAGTGAGAGCTTTTTGGGTTGCTAGTTCTCACTCTTTCCAAGATCCTATACAGAATGCAGCCAAAAAAATGAACTGATTCTTATTGACATAATTTTCCCTCACATTTTGCTCAGCTGGTAAACGATCCATAGAATGGACTTGTGTGTAGTGTACCTGACTGGGAGAACATACAATGTATGATTTGTGCAAATTAAAAAGGTTTTATTTTAAGCTAACTGTCTATTGCTTTTTTTTTTTTTCTTTTTTTTTTTTTGCTGTAAGACAAGTTCTTTCAAAGAGACTGTTGGTAGATCGGAAAGACATACATACTGTCCTGTTCTTGGGAACTCTCCATCTAGAGTAGGATCCTCATGGGGGATGTGCAGAGGCGCCCACACGGATAACAGAGGCATGGCCATGGCGTAGCACGTGCAAGGAAGACACGCCCACGCCCTCAGAACTCTGTTCCCGGGCCACGCCCTGAGCAAGCTTCCAGTGCCCTTCTCTAGGCTTGCGTTTCACTTCGCCTGAGCCAGCGACCAGTGCGCCACCCGTCCAGAGGCCATGCCTGAGCTCGCTGCGGCTGCGTGCTCTGGCCTCGTGTTTTGTCAGTAGACCCTTTCTGGAAATGCTCTGGGAATCATGACTCATTTCTAGAAATTCTGCCTGAATCTGTTAAAGGTTTTTCAGGAGAAAAGTTAGTAACATTTTCATATTTCATTATAATAAAGACTAATACCAAAAAATTTTAAAGTTTTTTTGTCATCATTACCATGCATTCTGATTTATAATATTAGGGACATTATGGTTAGCTTGTTCATGTGTTCATGTGTTTTTCTTTCAGGTTGGTTTGTTGGACCTTGAACTCAATCGGCTGACGAAAGCACTATTTTTGGCTTTAGTTGCTCTTTCTGTTGTCATGGTAACCTTACAAGGATTTGTGGGTCCATGGTACCGCAATCTTTTTCGGTTCCTTCTCCTCTTTTCTTACATCATTCCCATAAGGTAGGTTTAAAAACGAACGTAAAACAAATGTCTGGTTTCATTGAGTATGATTTCATTGAAATTTATCTTTGTCAGTGTGAAAGAAATTATCCAAACAAAGCTAGAGAAGTAAGAGCCAGGAGGTCTGAGGAATCTGGAGGAGTTCTTCAGTGGAAGTGTTGTTGGGGAGACGTCGTCAGTGCCGGTAGAAGGATCTAGAGGTGTCATACTTTCCTGATAGTGAACGTGCTGATGGTGTCCTCTTCAACAATCAGAGGATATTTCCTGATGAAACATAAACCAGAATTGCACAAAATTAGTTTTGTTTTTTGCTGATAGACTTTTAAATTTCCAGTGCCCTTTGATCTGTGTGGAATCATTGGCATTTTAAAGTTCTATTTAATATATCTAATATCTGTCGAGTTAGATAAAATATTAAGGCTGTGGTTTTTTTTTTTTTTTTTTTTTTGAGACGGAGTCTCACTCTGTCGCCCGGGCTGGAGTGCAGTGGCCGGATCTCAGCTCACTGCAAGCTCCGCCTCCCGGGTTTACGCCATTCTCCTGCCTCAGCCTCCCGAGTAGCTGGGACTACAGGCGCCCGCCTCGTCGCCCGGCTAGTTTTTTGTATTTTTTTTTTAGTAGAGACGGGGTTTCACCATGTTAGCCAGGATGGTCTCGATCTCCTGGCCTCGTGATCCACCCGTCTCGGCCTCCCAAAGTGCTGGGATTACAGGCTTGAGCCACCGCGCCCGGCCAAGGCTGTGTTTTTAATATGGACTATCATTTCAAAATGTTAACCTATGTTATAACTACAGATTGGGCTATAAGTAGTTAATATTAGATGCCTATTTAATGTAAAGACTAATATTTTACCATATGAACGTAAATCCATTTTAAAGTATTTTCAAAAATATTTTAAGAAAGATATTCCTAATATATATGATTTAAAACGTTCATAGGAACGAGCAGCTCACCCTCACGGTGGATGAAGTGTGAATGAATCTAGAGCATCTACCTTTTGTAACGGAGAATGGACTAAAACAGTGTAGAATGCTTAGGCTCCAGGAGGTAGCCACTTTGAAGAGAAAGATATCTCTATTTCTAACCCCAGCTTTCTCCAAAATTTGCTCTAAAAGGTGATGTCTCTTCCATGTAGTTACGTCATAAAGTCAGAGCTATAATCTGTTCTTGGGATGTGTACACACTGCACTGCCCTCACAGACAATCACTGGGAATGAATCCAGTTGCTCTCACCCAGTATATTCGAGAGGTAGGAAATCAGCCTCCTTTCTGCCCGTCACAGCACAGATTCCTGTGGACGCTGCCTTCCACAGTGTTGCTGGTTCGTGGTGGCCAGGCCTGTGCAGAGAGCACGCAGCAAACAGCAACTACTCGTTGCAGCTGTGTGACTTGCTGCTGACATGGACTTTCTGCACTCCATAAAGCTGACTGCAGAGATGGCTGTTCCAACCTGACTTGTGGATTGAACCTAATAAGGCCCACCTTCCCCACTCGCCTCTCCCACCACACTGCAGCTATCCCCATGTGCCAGCTGCTTCCCACCCTAGCTGTGTCCTCTGCTTCGGTGCTCCTGTACCTCATCATTCCGTGGCTAGGCTTGTCTTGTCACGTCACTTGGCTTTTACCCTAAATACTCTTCCTCAGAGAGGCTGCCTTTGTCTGCTCAGTACAGACCAAGAAACAGCCAGCCACTTGCTATCACAGCAGCCTATTGAATTCTGTGTAGATCTCTATGACATTCATCTTGTTTGTTGCCCGTTTCTTTCTTCTCACTAAGCCCTGTGAGAATAGAGGCCTTGTGTGGCCCATTTGTTGTTGTGTCCTAGTTAGGGCCTAAAACGGAGCACGCTTGGGATGTGGTAGGGCCTCCGTAAGTATTTGTTGAATGGACCCATTACAAAGGCCCCGTCCTGCTCAGAGGACCCAAGCACAGATCATCACAGTTCTTGTGCCAGCACGTATTGAGTGCCACAAGTGGACTCTGTTCGTCTTTGTCCTCAAAATACCCAGCCCCCCACTGGCTAAGTGGCAATTAACAAAGTATAACCAGAAAGTAACCTGCCTTTTGTATCTGTCTGTCATGCCAGAATTTACTTATTCGGATGTGATGGTCCTTCAGGTAGTTCTCATTTGTTGTTCAGCCTAAATACTCACCTTGATCCCAGGCCCTTCACACATTGCATCTTCTCTCCACCAGCTTCCTCCGTTTGATGCCACCACTCCCCAAGAGTCTCCTTTGTCTCCAGACACATGAATGAACCCTGGTATCCATTTTTGTATTGTCACGTGAGAAGATAGGTTAGCCATCAAGTGAAGGAGGAAATAAGACATTTCTCCTGCTTTTCTTAGTTTCTGCCGGTTGGAATGCCTGTCTCAGGCAAAGCAGGCTGCAGTGACTGGCCCAGATGGAGGAGCTGCTTCTCCTAGAGCTGCAGGGAACACCTCCTGACACTGTGGCCTTGTCACTCGAAGACCTGCTGACTAATGGGAGTCGAGTCTCTGGTTCTCAGGAGCTCCATGTAAGGCACATAGTGAGGCACATATACATGTTTGTGCCAGTTTGAGAACCTGTCTCAAGGATGGCATATTTTTCTCCTACAGAGAAAATGTATTCCAACTCCCAAAATATGTTGATAGACACTTCTGCGGTATCTGCCTTTTGGGTTATATTAGGTTATGCGTTCATTTTTATCAGAGCTTCATAACACAGAACGTGTTTGGGATTCTTCCCCTGCAAGTTGCTTCCAGAGCCTCATAGCATGTTGTTTTCATTACTATTTGCTTTGTGGATTGGTATGTGGTCATTTTATAAATATTCCATGTATGCTTTAAAAATATGTGTATTTTTACATGAATTATTCTATATCCATTAGATTGATCTTCTTTAATGTATGCGCTTTACTGTTGTTTTTTTTTTTTAAAAAAAACTCCTTAACTTTTAGTTACTGAGAGTGTGCAAATCTCTCACCATAATAATGAACTTGTCCATTTTCCCATGCCATTTTATGAATTCTAGCTTTATATATTGTGAGGCTATGTTATTAGTTGCTTACAGGTTTAGAATAGCTCTTATTATTCTGGTGAATGAAAATGTCTTATAAACAGCATTAGCTAGGTGGTAGTGATGTTGTCTTAAATCCCATGCTACTGTCTTTATTTGCATTAATTTATGCCACCTTATTTTTGCTGTTTGTTTTACTTCTGTATTTATTTTTCTTTTCTTTCTTGCAACCTTTGGAGTTTTTTCAATTCTATTTTTTCTATTAACTTGAAATGATACCCCATACTTCTATTATTGTGCTTTCCCTAGAAGTTTTACATTTTTAATATGTAATATTTAGTAAAGTTTAAAGTTAAGCTTTATCTTTACTCTCCTCTCAATCAATGCTAAGACCCTAAAATATTTTAAGTCAGCTCATCTCCCCTCTCCCATCCACTTACATGCTTTACTAGTCGACATTTGCTTTCATCTTGTCATCCTGTTTGGTTTATACTCAGTGTTTGCACTAGACCTCCAGGCCGCAACCTTCTTGCCATTACTGCAGTAGTAAAAGGGTGTTTCTAGTGAATCATCCTACATATTATTGGTCAGTCTTTTTTCAAAGAGGATAGGGGCTTTTAGCAGGGTAAATTTCATTTACAGAAGAATAACCTTAATGATTATGTCTGAAGTAAGACTTGGAAAATACAGTGCGTATTATTCACATTCAATCCCATTACTTCTTATTTTGGCCGGGCGAGGTGGCTCACGCCTGTATTCCCTAGCACTTTGGGAGGCCAAAGCAGGTGGATCACCTGAGGTCAGGAGTTTGGGACCAGGCTGGCCATCATGGTGGAATCCCGTCTCTACTAAAAATACAAAAATTAGTGGGGTGTGGTGGCACACACTTGTAATCCCACCTACTTGAGAGGCTGAGGCAGGAGAATCGCTTGAACCCAGGAAGTGGAGGTTGCAGTGAGCCAAGACTGCCCCACTGCTCTCCAGTCTGGGCAGGCAAAAGAGCAAAACTCTGTCTCAAAGAAAGAAAGAGACAATACAAGGTAGCAAGGTAAGTGTTGTGGTCAGTAAATAGTCAAAGCTGATGCACTGGCCCCTGCTGACACAGAACAAATGGGCAGGCCATCCAGTGCCCTTGGCCTCTCCTTAATCGGAGGGGACAGGCGAAAGCATATAAACGAAACAGTTACATAGCCGTAAAACACTATGTAGTAAAGTCAAACCAGGCACTGGAACAGGGAGAACCTTGCAGGGCTTCAGAGCAATGTGGGCCTTCCCTGACCGGGTGCTCATTAAGCAGTGGCCTGCATGGTGAGGCCACCGTGGAAGACCTGGGGAAAATGTCTTGGCAGAGAAAGCACGTTGTCCCAGCACAGCAGAGATGGCCAGTGGCTGGCACACGTGCACTCCAGCTCAGCCTCCCCAGCCTCCAGCACAGGGCGCCTGCTCCCATGTCTGTCGAGCAAACACATCTTTTTCTAGGAATTCCTTCTTTTTTGCTCTCATTAATTTGATTTTTCTTAAAGTCAGTTGATTTCTTTCAGTTCTAGAATGTCACATGATGTTCCTTTCAAGGCTGCTTCTCTTTCACCGCATAAAAGGCCTCATGAGGCCGGGCGCGGTGGCTCAAGCCTGTAATCCCAGCACTTTGGGAGGTCGAGACGGGCAGATCACGAGGTCAGGAGATCAAGACCATCCTGGCTAACACGGTGAAACCCCGTCTCTACTAAAAAAATACAAAAATCTAGCCAGGTGAGGTGGCAGGCGCCTGTAGTCCCAGCTACTCGGGAGGCTGAGGCAGGAGAATGGCGTAAACCCGGGAGGCGGAGCTTGCAGTGAGCTGAGATCCGGCCACTGCACTCCAGCCTGGGTGATAGAGCCAGACTCCGTCTCAACAAAAAAAACAAAACAAAACAAAACAAAAAACAAAACAAAACAAAACAAAAAGGCCTCATGAGAGCTTTGCTTCCTTTTTTGTATCTAGGGTACCTCTATCTTTAACTGATAGAAACTATTGAACAGTATTGGGACTTTTATTATGTTTTAGTGAAATATTTTATTTATATGGACTATCTCCAGTTACTTCTTTCTTTAGTAAAATAATATAGAAAGATTTGACCTTTTCCTGTATCCAGTTACCAAGAAAAATTAATTATAGTTATGAAAATTAGTTTATGCAATAAGCATTTTTTAACTAAAACTAATTTTTGTTTTCATACCTTCGTAATTATATGTATTTATAGTAAAACAAAATAGAAAATAGGGCAGGTGAATAGCTTGAGTCCAGGAGTTAGAGACCAGCATGGGCAATATGGTGAAACGTGGTCTCTCCAAAGCAAACAAACAAACAAACAAAAAATTAGCTAAGCACGGTGGCATGCACCTGTAGTCCTAGCTAGTTGGGAGGCTGAGGCAGGAGGATCGCGTTAGCCCCAGAGGTGGAGGCTGCAGTGAGCCGAGATCACGTCACTGTACTCCAGCCTGGGCAGCAGAGCAAGAGCCTGTCTCGAAAGAAAGAAAGAAAAAAAAACTAATAATAAGAGAAGATGATAAGTATGATCTGTAATCCTGCTATCTCTACTCAAATTCTGTCAAACCTTTCCAGTGTGTTTATACAGACTTACAAATATGACTATGCATATTTATATCTACATAAAATGCCCATACCCTAGATTAAGTCTGTGTATCCTTCTCTAGTGTCTGCTTAGAAAATGAGGACGATGGCAGGCTTTCTGCAGGTCTCTCTTGCTCTGGTTTTTCAGTCAACAGTTTGATGTTTAGCATGTTCGGTCATGCTTGGAGAGGCTTTCGGGGAAGAACTATCACTTCCCCTCAGTTTGGCTCCAGAACGTCTCACACCACTTCAACACAAGGCTCTACCGTGTTTCTCTCACTCAGGATGCAGTGACACAGGGTGCACGCAGGGGTGAGATCAGTTGATGTCAAAAGCACAGGACAATGATTCGAGGAATTAAAGTTCACATTTGATTAAAGCCAAGTTTGTTTTCCTTTCACAAAGTTGACGTAAAATATGAATGACACATTCTTGTATTTGCTAAATATGCTTTTGGATTGAATAAAAGGTAAGACTTCTAAAATATGTTTTGGTTTTGCACGGTATGCATATCTGAAAAGTAAAGTGCTTTTTTCTTTCTTTTTTTTTTTGAGACGGAGTCTTGCTCTGTCACCCAAGCTGGAGTGCAGTGGCGCGATCTCAGCTCACTGCAAGCTCCGCCTCCTGGGTTCATGCCATTCTCCTGCCTCAGCCTCCCAAGTAGCTGGGACTACAGGCGCCGCCACCATGCCCGGCTAATTTTTTGTATTTTTAGTAGAGACGGGGTTTCACCATACTAGCCAGGATTGTCTTTATGTCCTGACCTTGTGATCTGCCCACATCGGCTTCCCAAGTAAAGTGCTTTTTTCTCTGTTGTCCTAATACTCTTAAAGGGCTTTTCAAATTTAAGCTGTTTTATAAAAATTCCTCTGTATGAAGTAAAATATTTTGAGTTACTTGATAGAATTTACATTGTAAATTTCAAAGGAAAATATTATAGTATTTAACTTTTACTTTTGTAATTCTAAAATTCATACATGTTCCCTAAATCCTGTACATCTCTCATAAGAAAAGGAAAATTGATTATCAGAATTCTATATTCATTTAAAGTTCTCTGAGGTCAGGGACTTGCAGTTACTTCCCTCTTTAATCATTACCTCTTTCGTCCATATGCTTTGAAATGCTGTATACCAGTGTAGTTGATAATGCAAAAACTGTCTTAGCAGTGTGGGTCAGAGTGTTTTTACTCCCACATGAGGCATATATGGGTGTTACCGGCAGAATGTTGTTTGACAAAGTGATAAAGGTGTTCCTTCTGCGAACACCGAGGAACCCCTTGTCAATACAGCGGCTTTGTCCTTCTGCGAACACCGAGGAACCTCTTGTCAATACAGCGGCTTTGTTGAAAGCACTGAAGGTGCAGGGTGTGTGTGGCTTGGGAGGCAGGGTTTCCTCTCATTGACCAGGGGTCTGGCATCCAACCCAGTGAGCCTGGGGATGCTTGCCCGTGAGCTTCTGGAGCAGATGGACTGGGGAACCCCAGAGCTCTGTGCAGTCGGCACACCCCTGGAAGACCAAAAGTGTCAGGCAGCACAGGCACAGCAGTCATTGCTCCTGGATTTAGGAAAGAACTTTTCTGAAGGAAAACTTTTAGGAGCTTTATCAGGTTACTTTTCGGTTAGGTACCCTTTCTGTGACATTTTACAGGTTTTTGCTAATTTACCAAACAGCTTTAGTAAGACCTTGTTTTCCAGGTAGAATGCTTGGTGAAAAGAGTGTTTGCAACTTCTTTAGACCTAGATGTGATATTCAGGTATTGTTGATTTGGAAAATTTGGAGCCTATCCAGATTGCATAAAGTGCTAATATTGGGAGATTCACTGTTTGGAAAGCATTCACCAAGGGTATGTCCAGGCGGCGTTTTGCTCTTTGAAGAGATAGATTAGAAGCAGGTATTAGTCTGTTCTCACACTGTTGTGAAGATACTACACTAAAGGAGGTTGAATTGACTCACAGTTCTGCATGGCTGGGGAGGCCTCAGGAAACTTGCAGTCATGGTGGAAGGGGAAGTAGGCACCTTCGCAAGGCAGCAGGACAAAGTGTGAGCATGTGAAGGAGGAACCATCATACACTCACCAAACCATCAGAGGAACTGTTCACGCTCATCAAACCATCAGACCTCATGAGAACTCATTATCACAACACGGCAGCAGGAGGTGTGAGCATGTGAAGGAGGAACCATCACACACTCATCAAACCGTCAGAGGAACTATCCCACACTCATCAAACCATCAGATCTCAGAAGAACTCATTATCATGACAAGGCAGCAGGAGAAGGTGTGAGCGTGTGAAGGAGGAACCGTCCCACACTCATCAAACCGTCAGACCTCACGCGAACTCATTCATTATCACGAGAACAGCATAGAGGAAACCGCCCCCATGATCCAATCACCTGTCTCCCTCTACACATGGGGATTACAGTTCAAGAAGAGATTTGGGTGGGGACACAGAGCCAGGCCCTCTCAGGGCCGACTGAAGGATGTGCTCGGCAGCTTCGCAGAAACCAGGAACAGAGGGGCTATCCGAGGAGGGTCTGTGTTGGGGTCTGTTTTCTACTAGTGTGGACTCTCAGGGTATGCACAGGAGACCCATCCTGTTTTATCAGCAGAAACTACCAGCGTGACCTAAAGGAACAGAGAGAGGATGAGATGAGAGAAGGCTGTTGGACTCCCAAAATCTGATAGGCAGGAAACAGCTTGATAGAGCTACTGGCTGCCAGCATGTGCTGCCTTTCAGAAAGAGGAAGAATGACCCCAGGGTCAGCATTGACACGGGCAGTGCAGAGGTCATGGAGCTGTCGGCCTAAGGGGCACTGAGACGCAGTTACTCTGTTCTTCTCAGCTCTTGAAACTTCACAGAGTTTGCCTTGCTGAATTTCAAACTTGCTTGGAATCGGTGATCTTATATTCCTTCCAGTTTCTCCCATTTGGAATGGAAATATCTATCTATCCTTGTGCCACCACTGTATTTTGGGAGCAGATAGCTTGTTTTCTAGTTTCACAGGTCCACAGGTGGAGAGGAACTTAGGTCCCAGGATGGACCATGGCCAGTGTCTCACCCATACCTAATTTAGATAGTTTAAATGATGAGATTTGGGACATTTGAGCAGATGCGGTTTGGATGAGATTTGGGACTTCATGTTGATGCTATAGTAGGCTGAGATATTTGGAATATTGGGATGGGGTAAATGTATTCTGCATTTGGGACTGATGTACATTTGGGGAATGCTAGAGGGTGGACTCCCGTGCATGCAGTGATGGCCCCCAAAACATGTGCCCACAAGACATCTATGAATGGGACCTTACTTGAGAAAAGAGTCTTTGCAGATATGATTAAGATAACGATCTCTAAACGAGACCATCCTGAATTAGAGTAGGCCCTAATTGCAGTAAGTGTCCTTGTAATCAAAGGAGTAGGAATATGCCAAGGAGAAGGTGAGGTGAAGACAGTGGCAGAAACTGGAATGGTTCCGCTACAAGCCAGGGCACGCCAAGGACTGTGAGCAGAGCTGGAGAGAGGCGGAACAGCCACCTCCACCCGCCCCACCCCGCCCAGTGTCCCGGAGGAAGCAGCTCTGCCCACACCTTCCAGATGGTGAGAAAATAACATTCTGTTGCTGTAAGACATCTAGTGATGGCATCTTTAAGAAACCAGCGCACCACATAGAGTCATTTTTTACAAAATGCTTCATCCCCTGCTCTTGGCAAGGTAGCGTCAGGAAGGGTGAGATGCGACAGTGTCCCATGGCCACTGTTTGGCTTGTAAGAAACAGTTCAGGCCGGGCGCGGTGGCTCAAGCCTGTAATCCCAGCACTTTGGGAGGCCGAGACGGGCGGATCACGAGGTCAGGAGATCGAGACCATCCTGGCTATCACGGTGAAACCCCGTCTCTACTAAAAATACAAAAACTAGCCGGGCGAGGTGGCGGGCGCCTGTCGTCCCAGCTACTGGGGAGGCGGAGGCAGGAGAATGGCGTAAACCCAGGAGGCGGAGCTTGCAGTGAGCTGAGATCCGGCCACTGCACTCCAGTCTGGGCGACAGAGCGAGACTCCGCCTCAAAAAAAAAAAAAAACAGTTCAGTTTCCCGATACTCAGGAGTGTTTCCTTCCCGCCTGTTGTTCCTTGAGTGTTGTGGGAGGATGTCTCCTTGTCCTGCTAAGTGTCCTGCCAAGCTCTCACTTTTGAATAGGCAGCTCAGCCTTCTGCATGCTGAACACTTGGCTGAATGTGTAGCGGTTCTTCATTTACTCAACATCCAAGTATGTGCTTTTGGGAAGGTATTGCGATGGGCCATTCAGCTTAGTACACGCCCCGTGCCGCTGTGTGTGAGCGTGCAGGGATGAATGGCGCACACCCTCGGGGCCTTGCAGCTCAGTCCTCAGCGTCTTCGTCTGGACACCCTGTTCCCCTCCCTCCCTCTCCTTTCCCTGCTCTTTCTCTCCATAGAAGTAAAAATTATCTAAAACTTTAAATTACTTCCTCCACCTCTCCTTACAACCTAGCCCTCAACAAAAACCAAAAACCTGTCCCTAAACCTTCAAGTTTGTTTAGTTGTTTGTTTTTTTTTTAATAATATATTTTTCTTTAGGAAAAAAATATTTTTCTATAATTTATCTTTTTGTTAAGTTTCTAGTTACTGAGCATGGCTAATTCATGAACTCTCATCACTAGTTTTATATAAAGTTGAAATAAAACAAAGTTTTATTTTATATATACAAACCTTATTGCCTCTAACTGTGGAAATAGTGCTGGGGAACAGAGAAGTCATTTGATAGAAAAGGGCACAGTTTAGAAGTGATTTTGGCTAAAGAGCCCCTTTTTCCGGTTTGCTTATTTGAACTCAGAAAATTCAGAGAAATGAAGAGGTTTCTAAGATTGTTTGGGGAAACAATTTGAAAAATTTCTACGATGAAGCTTGTTTTCCAGATTTTAAGGTCAGTGGAGATGCTGTGACAGGAAAACTGGTTAATACTGCTTTTCTAATACCACAGTCCATCCCCTTTACGTGGCACATGTGCCAGGGATTCCATACATGAACCCTGAGGGTCCAGCGTGGCTGCAAAACCGTCTAGCACTTAGCACCATTATCTTCACGCAGTTTCAGAGTTAAGGTGCCATACACACTTAAGATGTTTCCTTTTATACTTTTTCTGTATAAATCTCTTATTAGTTATAGCATGAATTATGTGCCAGTTTTTATATTGGCTTAGAAAATATATTTTTGCACAATTCATTTCGTTTCTTTTGAAATAATCACTGTCTTGGCTTTAAAAAATTATAGTTAACAAATTTGTTTTAATCTATCGGAAAAGTTATTACTTTTCGTTGCACGGGCTGCTTCAGCAGCCTTTGAGCATTGTTTTGTTTTGAAATGTGTGGGCTTTAAAGTTTTCATTTCATTTTTAATAGAGAATTATATTTATTTATGAGATACAATGTAATGTTTTGGTGTATGTATACATTATGGAATGCTGCTCTTATGGTTAATTTCTTGCTTTTCCTAAAGGTTTGCCATCTAAAAATTACATATATAAATATATGCAGTCATCTCTTGGTACCCATGGGGGATTGGTTCCAGCAGCCTCCACGGATACCAGAACCCATGCATACCCGAGTCCCACGGTGGGCCCTGCAAAGCCTATCCATAGGACAGGTGGACCGTCTGTGTCTGCGGGGTTCGCCTCCCAGGAATACTGTGTTTTGATGCATGTTTGGTTGCAGATGCAGAGCCCTCAGATACAGAGGGTTGACTTGACTTACTAAAAAGAGTCCGTATCTGAGTGGACTTGCACAGTTCAAGCCTGTGTTGTTTGAGGGTCAGGTGTGAATTAGTTTTTCCTGTTTTGTTAGTTTCTGTAATTGAAATCATACTGGATGTTTTCTTTTTGTCTTTTTCCTTTTGTTTAACATGGCTGCATGCAGGAGGTTGTGTTGTCCTCTTCTCGTTTCTTGCAGCTTGTCATTCTCTTGCATGAGCGCATTCCAGTGTATCTAGTGTATCCAGTATATCCGCTGTTTTGGGGTTTGGGTTGCTTCCAGTTTTTTTACAGTGAGCAGCAGTGCTGCTATTAACATTCCATGAATGTGTATTCCACACATTGGCACCCTGGTATAAGGTATCTAGGAGTGGCACTACTTGGCTATATCATTTGCCAAATTTACCAGATAATGTTTTAACTGTTCTTCAAAGTGGTTGTACCAATTTACCATTCCAACATCAATGTCAAGAGTAGTTCACATCCTCAGCAACACTTAGTATAAGTGAGTTTCTCATTGCAGTTTTAATGATCGTTTCCCAGCTTGATAGTGAGACTAAACAATTATGCCCATATATATTGGCTATTTAGATTTTCTCTTTTGTGAACTTTCTAAGTCTTTTGTCTGGTGTTCTGGGCAGCTTGCAGTTATCTATTTTAGATGCCAAGGCTTTCTCGGCTTATGTTTTGCTGATATCTTTCTCAATCTGTAGTTTGACTTTTTACCCACCCATTGGTGAAATTATGAAAAAACAATTGTTGATTTTACATGCCAAATATATGAGTTTTTTTTTTTATTGGTTATCACTTTTTATGTTGTTTAAAAAATCCTTCCCTACTCCAAAGAGATGAAGCTCTCCTTTTACATTATCTTCTAGAAGCTTAACTGTTTTTCCTCTGACCACTGTAAGTGTTTTTTGTTTTTTTTAATATATATGGTGCGAAGTACGGTTTTTAAATACCATATTTTTGCAAACCAATTGTCTCAACACCAGTTATAGAAAAGACTTTTCCCAGTGATCTAGTGCCCTGTCTGCCATGTACCAAG
This sequence comes from Colobus angolensis palliatus, assembly GCF_000951035.1. NCBI lineage: Eukaryota > Metazoa > Chordata > Mammalia > Primates > Cercopithecidae > Colobus > Colobus angolensis. The sequence continues at coordinate 1,320,370 of NW_012114433.1, forward strand.
CATTTGTATACACATGGACCTGTTTGGGTTACCTTTTCTGTTCCCTTGGACTGTTTTTGTATTCCCACCAAATAACAAACTGTGTGTGTTAATAGACTTTTATAATAGTTCGATATTTGATAGAACAAGTCTGTCCTCATATGCAGGTTTGTTATATAGGCAAACTTGTGTCACGGGGGTTTGTTGTACAGATTATTTCATCACCCGGGCGTTAAGCCTAGTACTCATTAGTTGTTTTTGCTGATCCTCTCCCTCCTCCCCACCTCCACCCTCTGATAGGCCCCAGTGTGCGTTTTTCTCCTCTGTGTGTTCTCACATTTAGTGTGTTCTCACCATTGAGCTCCCAGTTATAAGTGAACACATGCGGTATTTGGTTTTTTGTTTCTGCATTAGTGTGCTAAGGATAATGGCCTCTAGCTCCATCCATGTTCCTGCAAAGGACATGAGCTCATTCTTTTTATGGCTGTATAGTATTCCATGGTGTAGATGTACCACATTTTCTTTATCCGTTCTATCATTGATGGGCATTTAGGTTATTCCATGTTGGTCAGGCTGGTCTCGAACTCTTGACCTCGTGGTCTGCCTGCCTCGGCCTCCCAAAGTTCTGGGATTACAAGCGTGAGCCACCGCGCCCAGCCCGATGTTGAGCTTTTTTTCATATGATTGTTGGCCACGTGTTTGTCTTCTTTTGGAAAGTGTCTATTCGTCCTTTGCCTACTTTTTTAGTGGGGTTGTTAGTTTTTTTCTTGTAAATTTGTTTAAGTCCCTTTTAGATGCTGGATATTAAACCTTTGTCAGATGTGTAGTTTGCAAAAGAATTTTCTCCCACTGTGTAGGTTGTTTACTCTGCTGGTAAGTTTCTTTTGATGTGCAGAGATTCTTTAGTTTATTGAGATCTCATTTGTCAGTTTTTGCTTTCGTTGTAGTTGCTTTTGGTGTCTTTGTCACGAAATCTTCACCTGTGCCTGTGTCCTGAATGTCACTACCTAGGTTGTCTTCCAGGAGTTTTATAGTTTGGGGTTTTGCGTTTAAGTCTTTAATTCATCTTAAGTTCATTTTTGTATATGGTGTAAAGAAGGGGTCCAGTTTCTCTCTCCTGCAAATGGCCAGCCAGTTATCTCAGCACCATTTATTGAATAGGAAGTCCTTTTCTCCTTTCTTGTTTTTGTCAGGTTTGTGGAAGATCAGATGGTTGTAAGTGTGCAGTCTTATTTCTGGGTTCTGTATTCTGTTTCATTCATCCTTGTGTTCTTTAAGCATGTTTTGGCTCTTCTCGGCCATGAATATGGTGTATCTCCCAATATTATTTAAGTCTTCTCTAAAATAAGTCTTCTCAAATTTTGTTAGAGCAGTTCTTAGATACTTGGGATTTTTTAAATGATACTGTAAATATCGTTCTTAAAAGAACCATTTCCTCTCTCTTTGCTGATGTAAAGAAATAAAGTTAATTTTTATAAAATTATTGACTATCAATTTTGGTAAAAATCCTATTTTAGTTATTAATTTAGGTGTATTGAATTTTTTCTATATATAATCATATCATCAGTAAATAATGACAGCTTTTTTTTTGTTCCAGTTCTTTGCACCATTTATTTCTTTTCCTTGTTTCTGCAGCAAAGATCTTCAGTATGTTGTTGAAGAAAAGTGATTATAATAAACATTCTTCTTTTATTCCCATCCTCAAAGGCAAAACTTTCAACAGTTTGTCGTTTAAATATGCTATAAGTTTGTTTATAGAAGCCTTTTAATACATTGACATTTTTCTGTTCCTATTTTGCTAAAAGTTGTTTTAAATCATGAAAGTATTCTAGGAAATATTTTTCTAAATCTGTTGAAGATTTTTCATCTTTAAATTTTTCTTCTTTAATGTATTAACATGGCAAATTGTATCGATTGACTTTCTAGTGTCATACCAACCTTGTATTTCTAGGAGCAAAACCCCAACATGATCATGGTATATGACTATTTTGTTTATTATTAAATTCCATTTGCTTGTGTTTTCTGTGAGATTTTTACATTGCTTTACAGGAGTGAAATTGACTTGTAATTTTTATTTTTCATACCATTCTTGTGGAGTTTGGTATCTGGATTATGCTAGTCTCATAAAAACATTTTTTTCTCATTTTCTTTCTCTAAAATAATTTATCTAAAATTGGAATTGTTTATTTCTTGAACATTTACATAAGAAGTCCATGTGAGCCTCAGCTTTTTACTGTGGAAACATTTTTGACACATTTGATTTAGTTATGGGACTATTTAGGTATGGGACTATTCAAGTTTTTAATTTCTTGAGTCAGTTTTGCAAAGTTATAGTTTTCAATTCATAATCAAGTATTTAAATTTTCAGTTTCATTTACAACAGTTTGTTCATATTTTCCTGTTATCCCTGACACATATGGGATCTGTGATATCAACCTTTTTAATTGTTCATACTTGTTATTTCTGCCCTTTCTGCTTTCTTTTTTTTCCTGACTACTCTTCCAATAGGTTTGCCAACTTTCATTTCTTATGGAAATACCTGCTCTTGTCTTTATGGATTCTTTGTGCTCTGTAGTATTTTTCTATTTCATTAATGTTTTCTCACTTGTCTATTCCTCCTTGGTTAGTGTTCACCTTCTCCCCCCTTTGTGAATATATGTATTGGAGGCTAAAACTTTTTCTGTAAGTACTAATTTGGTTGCATTTCAGAAGTTTTCATATGTAGTATTTTTGTATTGTATTTTCATTTGTAGTATTTTGTTAAGTACAGAATATTTTAATTTCGACTGTGATTTCATCTTTGACCCATGCTTATTACAAACTTATTTCTTATCTTAATTTATAAGCATAGTTGAGAAATTTCTAATACGTCTTTGTTCATAGTTTGATTGTATTTTTCTCAGAGGACATACCTTTTTAACTTCAGATCTGTGAAATGTGTTGAGACTTGTTGTAGGGTCCAATATTTAGTTCATTTTTATAAACATTCTTTGTGTGCTTCACAAATTGTTGTGGATTCCAAATTGTTGGTCATATGATTTCGTCTGTGTGATAGGTCAAGATTCTTAATCTTGTTTTTCAGTTTCTGTCTACCACTAGGGTCTTCCTCTCTCATAAAAGTTGCTGAAATGTGTCAAAATCTCTCATCAGTATTGTGAATTTGTCTATTTTTCCTTGGAATTCTGTTTATTTTTAGTATTTTGTGTTTTGTGGCTTTGATATTGGATGCATACAAATTTAAATTATTATCTATTCCTAGTGAATTAAGCAGTTTCTCATTATAAAGTGACTTTCTTTATCTCTACTAAAGCTTTTTGCATTAAATTCTACTTTGTTTTGTGTTAATGTAGCAATGCCAGCTGTCTTTAATTTCTTTGGCATATCTTTTTCCATCTTTTTACTTTCAACTTCTCTGTATATTTATTTTTATGTGTCTCTTGTAATTAGCATACATCTTGTATTAGCATGCCATCTTGTAGTTAGTTTAATTTTTATCTAACTTTGATAATTTTTGACTAGAGTATTTAGCGCATATGCAATTATTATAGTACTGTTTATATTTTTAGTTTAAATCTGCTATTTTATTTTGTGCTTTTAATATTACTTACCTGTTCAATACTTTTCTCCTTTCTTGCTATTTTATTATTTTTTTTGTAATGCAACATTTTTCTCCAGCAGTTCAGAAGTTATGTAAGTGGTTTCTGTTCTTTTAGTAGTTACTCTGGAAGTTAAAAACCTTCTTAACTTATCAGAGTTAAAAGTCAGTTCCCTTGAGCATTTAACTTAATTTGCTCCCTTCTGGACTTACACCATTTTTGTCACTTATTTTAATTCTAGTTGTTCTTAAACCCCAAAGAAAATCCTAGTTATTCTTAAACCTAGCAATATCACTGATTTTGTTTATACATTCTCTATCATTTTGTTTTATCCACATTTCAGTTCGTAATGTCTTCTTGCGTCTTAGACCTTCTATGTAGAATAATTTGCCTTTTGTCAGAAATGTGTTCGCTTTTTGTGCTTTGGTGCTGGTCTGTTGGGAACTCTCAATTCTCGCTTGGTCATCCTTCTTGGAAAATAGTTTCACTGGGTGTAGAATTCTAGGTTGTCACCTTTTCTGGCTTCTGTTACTGCTTTTAAGACTTTACTTCTTTGGGTCCATCCATCTCTTCCAGCTGCTTTTCCATCCTCTCCTCATTGGTGGCATTGTACGCTCTACCTCTGCCGCTCTACCTACCTTACATAATGTGTTGAGGTACGATGTTTCTTTTTAAACAGTGCTTAGGATTTGTTGGGCTTCTTGACTCTGTAGATTCTTTTATTCATTCTAGAAGGTCTGTCATCATCTCTTCAGATGCTGCCCCGTCCCCGCAGGATGCTGCCGCGTCCTGCGCGGGACGTGAGGTCAGGGCTTGTTCGATGTCCTCACTCTGTCCCCGCCTGTCGCGTCCTGCGTGGGACGTGAGGTCAGGGCTTGGTCGCTGTCCTCGCCGCGCCTTTGTTTCCGCTGCTCTTGCTGCTGCACTTGCCACTTTTTTTGCTTCATTTTGTATCGTCCTCACTGACCTAACAAGTTACTCATTTTTTGACTGTGTGTAATCAGCTGTTAAACTAATGAATTTCTTAATTTTAATTATTGATGTTTCTTAGTTCTAAAAATTCTGGTTGGTTTCTTTATCACATTATTTTATTTTTAAAGTTGCCTATTCCATGCAAACATTCTTAAATTTTTTTTATGTATCCATTTGTTTTATAATCTATGTCAGTATTGGATACCTTTGTCAATCTTTTTATGTTGTATCTTGGTCTTCTGGCTCTTGCTTATGGCGTCTTGTTTTGCTCTGTGTTATGTGGTAGTGTTTGTTGTTATGGTAGGTGTTTTTGGTAGTCGTATTTGAAAAACTAATTATAGGACTCATTTGGGAACAGAGATGGAGGTTCATTTCTTAAGACATACACACTTGCTTCTGCCTTGGAGCATCTTCATTCAAAATTTCAAGTCACTGGAAATGTGTTCAGGAAATGGGAACCTGACTTCAGCTCCACAAACAGGCTCACTGACCTGCGCCTGCTGGCCCTGCCTTCCCTGAGGCGTGTCCTTGCCGCCATAGTTTTACTGAGGTTAGTGTCACCGTTGGATAGAAAACTAAGCTTTTCTGACCTTGAAAATCTCCTGCTTATCCTCCCTGCGGCCTTTAACTGGCTCCCTTTTGCCTGGTTAGCTTTGTTATTAGTACTTATTTGGGGGATTTGCCTTTTATCTTTGCCATTCCTTTATTCTTAGCCTTTTGGAGACATTTTGTTTTAAGGTGTAGCTCTTAAATTGCATAAATCGGTATTTATTTTATTTATTTTTAAACTGAAAGTGCTAGCCTTTAATAGAAATATTTCTTCCTTTCACAATCCTGGCATAGGTGTTCAGCCTTGCTTCTGCATTCTTGTGTGTTCATTTATATTTATATGCACACATTCATGTATTCTATGTGGCAACTGTGTGTGTGTGTATATGTGTGTGTGTACTGTGTATATATTCGTACTGCTATACAGAATGTATTTTACTTTAAAATTTTTAAATTATGTGAAAATTGCAAAACTCTCTTAAAATTTGCCACTGCTTGACTTTATCAAATACATATTTAAACTTTGATTTCAAATATCAAAGTTGAGAACCAAACAATAACTTGTGACCCCTCTTAAATATAATGAAGAGTTTAATCTTTTTTCCAACTCCTCTTTTTTCCTCCTTTGTACTTCCTAGTATTTGATCATTTAATCTGTATCTACAAACCCTAATTTTATAGTTATTTTCTTGTAATATGGAAATCCTATTTTCAACAAGCAACAGTGGCCATCCTTTCAGGTTGGTACCCATGTTTGCTTAACAACATGGAGTCATTAATCTCAGTGCTCACCTTTCCCCCATTCCTGAGTTTCCGATTTTGATTCATTCTCAACCAACCAGAATACTTTTCAAACAGTGTCCTTGGGCTTGCCTGGGGAATGAAACCCCATTTGTCCCCAGAGTTCAGGCACAGGCCCTCTGTGTGTTTCACAGTGACTTCCACATGAAAGTCGGAAGAGTCCCGAGTGTGAGGGAAGCCCCGAGGCACTCTGTTTCCCAGTTGCCACAGCACCTGGTCCTAGGGGCTACTGTCAGTCTAAGCAGAAGGCTAGGAGTTGGCTGCGCTGAAGAGCGGCCCCTGTGAGCTGCACGTGCAGCTGGGAATGTCTTTTGCTTGCCGCTTGCCTCTGGTCTTTCTTTGATTCAACTCATCTTCAAAGCTGGTACTCAGTTCACTCTTCCTAGAACACCACTTGACTGCAAATCTTCAGTCCTCCCACACCCACTCAGAAACATTACAATGGGATTTAGAATTTTGCCTACACCAATTTAAATGACTTTCTATAATACTTTGCTGTAGTTTCTGTGTCTTAGGACCGAAGACTACATTTGTTTATCCTTACATCTTGTGCAGTGGATGCAGATCAAATAGCATGCTTCCATGTTTAGGGTGTATCTCTGCCTTTGTTCCAGCAACACAACATGTGTAAGCCATGTGTCTGTGCATGCCTGATGCACCGTATGCACATACATGTGATGTGCCTGGTGCACATCTGCACTCCAAAGCCTTCCCTGAATGCTACACAGATACGCTCCTCTCCCTGAGCTCCCACCACTGAACACAGCACAGATACGCTCCTCGCTCCTCTCCCTGAGCTCTCTCCACTGTAGCTCAGGCTTTTCATTTGCCGTAAACCCTCTAACTCTTCAGACCAGTGATCATTTCCTCTCGTTGATTACCTGCTCCACTGTAACTCTCAGTCACCTCCTTTTATGTATCCTTCCTAATCCACACAATGACCATGGCACTCGACAGATGGTGTTACTGAGGCTCAGAAAGCTCACGTCTGTTATTGGTCTAAGACGGTTTGAAAATTAGGAATCAATACAGGTAAAACAGATACCTGCTTCCTCCCTACGGAGCACTGAAGGCCAGTGGCTGTGGAACTTAGGAGGTTGGACTGGCAGGGGTTCTTGATTACCTGGATGAAGGCACTGGAAGGAAAAGGGAACTGGATTACTCCTAGTGTCTGGCTGCAGCAGCAGGTGGCCGTGCCAGTCGTTATGATGGAGAAACTTTGCACACTGCGGAAGAGTACATGTGCGTGTTTTATTTTGTTTGGCATGTAAGGAGAGGAAGTGGGAATGTTAACACCATTGTATATCTATTCATTTCAGGGTGTTTGTGATGAATCTAAGACACAGGAAATAGAACATGTATCAATCGGAAGCCCAGAGAGAGGTGTAAACTAGGCCTAGACATCTTGGGTCTTGTGTCCACCATGGATCGCACTGGCTGGCTTCACCCAGGGAGAATATTTGGGTGCCAGCCCCTGCCTCCCTGATGTGTCATGAAAAAATTAAAGATTTCACAGAGTGACAAATGTTGGGGAAAATTCAGATCAAATGGCCTCTGTGTCCTTCCAGCTTTATGATTTATAGGAAAAGATTTTAATTTCTTTTGATAAAAATTCTGACGTAAATGACTTCTGTTTCATTTTTCTCAGATTAGAATCCAAAAATAAGTCTGGCAGAGGAACGCATGTGAATTATTTCAGGTAGATTCATTCCCTGAGGGGAATCTCGGGCGATTCTCAGACAAGCTGTGGGACTGGGTTCACCTGGTAGTGATAAATGCTGCAGGTTTAATTAAAACAAATTGGAGCTTAAATATAGCAAACATCGTGGTGCCTAAATAAGATGGCATGGTATATTTTAGGAAAATGCACTTCAAATTTGTTCAGAGTCCAAGTTACCTCCTCAGACACTTTTGTAGCTGTGGAGCGGAAGGAACTGTTTGGATCACAGGGAGCTGTCATTAAGAGAGCTGACATTCCGAGATTTACAAACGCTTTCTTCCTGTAGCATGAAACAGGTTCGTTATCTTCCTACTCCTAACATTGCTGAACACAGTATTTGTTTAAGATCATTTATTTCATTTTTCATATTGCGTAAAAGTCATGATTGCCTTTTGTTTCAGGTAACTGTCTGAAATGACAGATACCTTTTCCACTTACCTGGAATAAGTCTCTTCGTGACAATTTCACAGTTGCTAAATTAGCAATAAAATGAGCTTAAAATATAGCTAGTATTTATTACTTTATAATCCATTTCTATAATTCTTCTCAAAATACTAGGTTTAATATATATTGAGGGGGTGACAAATTATGTTACAGTATAGTACTTTACAGCCGAATAGGTTTTAAAATTTTGTAAAATTAGAACATTACTAAAAATTACATAGAATTCGGCAGTGACAGTTATACTCTGCCAACTTAGTGTTTGAAATCAGAGAATCGTGGAGATTTTTAACATTGAAGAACAGATTACAGTATTAACAATCAAAATATATGTGAATCACATGCATATAAGCTGTTTACTCTGTGTGTAGTATTAAATGCTCCCTATGTGTTATTATATACTCCTTACGTGGTATTAAATACCCCGTGTGGTAGTATATGTGCCCTAAGTGGTAGTATATGCATCCTATTAGTATTATGTACTCCCTACGTGGTATTAGATGCGTCCTGTGTGGTGTTATATGGAACCCGTGTGGTATTTATATATATGTGCTCTATGTGGTATTACATACTCCCTGTGTGGTATTAGATGCATCCTGTGTGGTGGTATATGCAACCTGTGTGGTATTATATGTGCCGTATGTGATATTACATACTCTCTATGTATTGTCTCAGTTGAAGTCGGGTATAGTTTGCTCAGTGATCTTTTGCCAGTAAGCTGTCAACTTGCTTTCTGCAGTGGTTCTACTTACTTTTTTCATCCTGAAGATGATCTCTCACCTTTTCATGAGTAGCTCCTGCTTTATATAATCTTCCAAGAGCGCTTATATTCAACTTACCATATTTCAGCGGTAATTATTATATTCCATGAAATAATTTAACATTCCGTGATGCAACAGCTCCGCATACGTTTGTAACCATGGAAATGGTTTCATGAGCCAGAGGCCCGTCGTGATTGAGGAGCAGCGCCCAGAAGAGCCATCACGGTCCTTTGGCTTCCACCGCCCTGAGCCCAGTGGCCAACTGCAAGCTCTTCAGAAATTCCCAACTAACAGCAGAAACCCATTTGCATTATAGTAGCTGAGGCAGGAACAGTGTGACACAAATCCGAAAGAACGCAGCACACAGATAGAAAGCCGTGTTTTCCAAAGTGCAGATATCCGAGCCAAAGAATCAGAGCCATGAAAAGCTTAATAGGAAGTCAGATCCCCCTTTCAAGCCCTTTTCTCTTCTGTACAGGAAGGCAGTCATTTCTTGGCCACCTTGCCCCTTGCCTGCCTCCTTCCCTCCTAAGTATTGCTAACATTTTGACTAAGTGGCCCATGGCTTCCACTTTCTTTTTCTGATTCACAGAGAATCTTTCTCCAAAGCCCAAATCAAAGAGGAGTTCATGTAAATATGTATTTTCTTTTCCTTCAAGCCTCCCACTCACCCTGAACTCATGTGGAGCAGCCCTGCTATTTAGTAACCATTTGCAGGAATGTCCTTAGCATTTCCTGAGCCTTTTCTGCCTGTCAAACACTCCTCTCAACATTCGACAGGCAGCAGTTCACATAGTCTTCAGCACAGCTGATAAAGAAAGGTTTTGTCTCTAGCCCGTTTGTTAGTAGGAGGCACTGGAGGCATACAGGTGGGTAATTTGCAGGCGTCAGCATGGCCAGCCAGCACTCCTTGCCAGGGAGCTGCAGCCCTCCTGCAACAAGAGGCCAAGTGGGTGCTGTGTCCTGCCTTGAGTGTCATCTTGCAGGGGAGCTTTGAGTCATCTTCACTTAGTGCTTGTGTCTTTGATTAGTTTGGATTTTAGATAGCGAAAGATGGTGAGGTGCTGGTTTAAAAAGCTGTGTAATTGTCAAAGGCTTACCTTCTGACTAGTACGTAGAATTTTTAAGATGTGAACTCTATGGACAGATAAGTCAAAGTATGATTATTTAATGTTCTTTAACGTACATACAGACTTCCTTCATTGACTGTGATTCCTAAAGACTGTTTTTTGAGTGTGTAGTTATTAATAGTTGAACTATGTGAATTGCCATTTTGCTGGGTCAAAATTGTTTGAATATTTAGCAGTTTCACTCTGTGGTGTAAGTACATCCTGTCTGCTTTCTTGACAGGATTAAATTAGACTTATGTGAACATCTTTGAGTTGCGATATGGGAAGAACTGCACTGCCACCTGCCACATGAGCAGAATCTACCCCCTAAAGTGATGTGATTTGAACGCATGTTCTGACATGGCCGCTTTGTAGGGTTCCAGGTCTGCAGGGTTCCAGCCTTCTGCTCTCCTCCAGAGCCTCCCGGCAAGGTTCTGCAGAATTGTCCCCAATCAGATGACTCGTCATATGTGCTTTAATTGCAGTCTTACTACTCAGACTTAAATTGTGAAATTTTAAAAATAATTAAGAAGTCCCATGCATAGTTAGCAGATACCATTTTATTTGTCATATCATATCCCATTTGTTTTGTTTTCCAGTTTAGCACCTGAAACCCGGGAAATATCCCATTGGTCATTGTAAAACAAGTGGATAAACCTTAAGGCCCATTTCCCATGTTGATTTGCAGGAGGACCCTGCCTGCTCCCTTCACTCCGTGTGTGTGCCCTGTCCTATAAGCCTTTGGTGGTTGTCCCTTGTGGATGTATGTGGGCATACTCACAACAGTCTGTTTTTCTGTCCCATCTGGTATTACAGACTGTCTTGAAGGACAGAATAGGAGTTACCTGTTTTTCTGTCACCTACAAATATTATTTTGGGTGTAAACATGTTTGTTGACTTAAGTGTCAGTAAATTCATTTATTTTAAAGTCTAAAATCCAATATTATATATTTCCATATAAAATGAAAGATAATGCATATTTTAAAATAGGTGTATATGGAACCATGGGCCTGAATGTGTGGCCTGGGTCTGGATCACACTAACCACGGCAGTGGGTTTTATCTGGCAGTTTGGGTGTGAACTGGGACATGGGTCTGGATAACAGTAACCACTGCAATGGGTTTTATTTGGCAGTTTGCGTGTGAACTTGGACATGGGCAAAGCAGTGTATGGATGGATGATGATGAAAGACGAGAACATCCCTGGCACAGTCGTTCGGACCAGCACTATCCCAGAGGAACTTGGGCGCCTGGTGTATTTACTGACAGACAAAACAGGTACTGTTCATGGTCTATGTTCACTTTTGAATGGATGAAATGACATTTAATAAAAAATAGCATAGCATATACATATATGTTTATGTGTGTGTATATATGTGTGTATGTGTTGGAACAGATCATTGAATCCATATTTAGAATTTTTCAGCCTCTTGAAAACTGTCACACGGCTTAATCATCTTCTCGTGTACACAGTATCATAAGAATTATCAAAATGTTAAGTTCTTAGAGCTTTAAGTAACGTATTTCTGTGTTTTTAATTTTCTACAATCTTAACATTTTTTTAAAACTGCCTTATAACACCTCCCTAGTGGCTTATTAAGAGCAAAAATTCCATGTTTGTTTATTATAGAATGATACTTGTGAGCTATTAGAAGAAAATAACAGATATGTTAATTTGGTATTTAATACTCACATTCTCCTAAAAAGCTTTACAACAGACTATTTATCCCACTCTAAAGCTCTAGGACCAAAATTCTGTTTGTCCTTATTTAATCTTCTCCTTTTTTTCATCAAAGAACTCTTACCAATCCGTAACAGATGAAAGACAGACACTTGGAATCTGGTGCTGTAAGGAGAGCCGCATCTGAGGGCTGACGTTCCTCCTTGGTGTGTTGATTTATAATTTAAATTGCAAGTAATTCTTAGTGAACTAAAAATAAAAGAATACTTATATAGCATAATAAACAAAATATGTTGCAAACGAAATTCAACATAGTTTTAAATTATTAAATAGTAGAAAAATCCTCACTGTAGACAGCAAGAGGACAGAGAAATCTGCAAACAAGTTGTTATTTAAAATTCATAATGGAAACTCTAGCCATTGCAGCAAGACAAATAGAAATAAGATATAAGACTAAAGGAAGAAACAAATATTTGCAGATATAGCAAAAGTGGCAGGTTACAGATTAAAATAACAAAATAGGTCACTAATACATAGTGGAGAATAGACTGAAGAGACTGAAGAATAAACCTCCATTCACGGCGGCTGCATGTATGGAAGACACAGAGGCAGGAACCTGAGGAATGAATGGAAAGGGCTCACAGATGGTCCCCAGCCTCACAGTCGCTCAACTTGATGGTGCTGCGATAGCATTCACTCAGAACTGGACTTCCACTATCCATGTAGCCATTCTTTTTTTCACTTTCAATACGGTATTCAGGAAATTACATGAGCTATTCAGCACTTTATTATAAAACAGGCTTTGTGTTAGCTGATTTTGCCCAACTGTCAGCTAACATAAGGGTTCTGACACAGTTAAGGTAGACAGGGCTAGGCCATGGTATTGGGAAGGTGAGATGCATTAAATGCATTTTCTACTGAGGATGGGTCTCTTGGATGCAACCCCGTCATAAGGTGAGGGGTCTCTGTTTTGAAAGTCATACTGTTGTCTCAGAAGTAGAAACTCAATATTCTTCGTGTCAACTCTCATGGTGAATTTGTAAGTTTAGTGTAATTGAAAGTGCAGTTGTTAGATCTGTGTTGGAGTTCCATTAGACTTTGTCTTGTGAGAGGTTGAGGAACTTGGCCAAGAGAGCAATGCTTATGAATCCCAGTGACTCAGAGAGCAGTTGAGGGGCTTTTGGTTCAAAAAGGTAGACTGAGAAAGAATGTTAAGATTTTCCCCTCCCAACTTCATGAAGCCTACAGAAAAATGTTTAAAGAATAAATAAATCCATGGTAATACACAGAAAACAAGCAGGAGTAAAAATATTAGAGGATCCAGAAATGGAGTTATTTCTGGAAAACAGTTGGAATCAGTTTGCAGGTGACAGCAGAGCAAAGCAGACCGAAGTTGCCAGTGGCTGCTGAGGGGCCCCCACATGGGTGGGAGAAATGTCCCACAGAAACGAGGGGTGGACGAGCCCCAGACCTGAGCTGACAGGTGTGTGGGGCAGCACGGGAAGCCATCAGGCCACCGTGAGTGGTGCCTGTGAGAGCAGGTGGCCACCAGCATCTGCCCATGCGCCACCTGTTAGGGCTGCTTTCGCAACGTGGGGAGGCTTTCGGGGAGAAGCACTCCCTGCTGCATGTGCCCTGCCCCTTACACAGAGTTCACAGATAGCCCCTTGATTCAGAAGCCGGCCCTTTGGAGGAACAGGTCTATGGGACTGCAGAAGAAACCCGCCCCAGCTTGCTTTACAGACAGCTTAGTCTTTATTGATAAATATAATCAGAAATGAAGATCACCAGCATGAAACCGAAGTAGCAAAATATGAGCAACAATACTGTTCCCAAGTAAAACAAATTCATAGAAAAAGCAAAAGAAACTTCAAGAAAAATTTTAAGAGAATTTATTCATATATATGAGCTTAATATCCAAATTCAGCGGCACTTCTGTGCACCAGCACCAATGAGGACATTTAATACCAAAACACCAGTTAGAAGAACAACAAAAAGTATAAAATCATTAAAAATAAATGTAAACAAAAATGCATAAGACCTAAACGGATGTAAGTTTTTAAAATTTGAAAGCCCTTAAGACCAAAATAGGTAAGCATATTGTCTTCATGAATAGAATATCTTAGCGTAATAAAGATATCATTTCTTCTCACATTGAGAGATCTGGCGTGTTTGCAAGCCTAGGAGGAATCAGAAACTCCTGTTCACTGTTGGTGGGAACTTAGGTAAGCGCATGCATCACTTGGTAAAGCACATTTTGGCATTATCAGTCACATTGAATCTGCGCGTGTTCTGCTATCCAGCAGTTTTGCTCCTGCTTCTGTTCCCTAAAGAAATGTTTGCACATCTACACCAGAAGACATGTGAGAGTATTCATAGCATTATAATGGTTAACAAAAGCAAGCAACTGTCTAGATATAACACAAAAAAGTTTATCAAAAGTAGAATGGACCAATAAATTGTGGAATGTTCTTACAGTTGAATACTAAATAGCAGTGACAATGGAGTATAGATATTGACAGAAACGTGGATGGCTTTCAAAATAGAATATTCAAGAGCTAAGAGAAACACAAGAAAAAATTTAATAAGGTTTATTTATACAAAGATAAAAGCCATAAAAGATTAAACCATTTAATATTTAGAGGAAAATAAAGGATGAAGCTGTAAATAAAAGCAAACATTATAAAAAGCGTGTAGACCAATAGGAATCAGAAGGAAGCTGGTATATCTACCTTGGTTAATATTAAGCAAAATAAACATTAAAATGAAAAACATTATTTAAGAAAGAGGGTCACTACATAAAAGGTTCAATTCAAAATGTTTGTGTACTTAATAAAATAGCTTCAATATATAAAACAAGAATTAATACAGGGAGAAATTGATTATTTGCTGTCAACCACGGGAAGAAATGTTTACATCTCTTTTGTTTATTGGTTAGCCAAGCAGGCAGTTCAGAAGATTTGAATAGCATAATTGTTAATTTTAGATCTTATGGACATACACAGAATTATTTAACAACTAGAGAACACATGTGTTTATCAGACATGTATGAAAAAGTTATGAAAATTTGATACATACTAGGCCATGAGTCAAATTTCAGTAAATTTCAAAGAATGGATATTTCTGATCACAATAAAAAGAGATAAGAGGCCGGGTGCGGTGGCTCAAGCCTGTAATCCCAGCACTTTGGGAGGCCGAGACGGGCGGATCACAAGGTCAGGAGATCGAGACCATCCTGTCCAAACATAGTTGTTTTCCCCAACATCATCTA
>NW_012114433.1:1335413-1374129 GCF_000951035.1 Colobus angolensis palliatus
AAAAAAAAAAAAAAAAAAAACAAGATAAGAGTTAGAAGTTAATAACAAAGAAATAAGTTTTTAAATCTCTCATTTTTAGAAATTGAAGTATATACTTTTAAATAGCATAGATCCAAAAATAATACAGATTAAAAATGCCTAGAACTAAATAATAATATAATCACTTTATATCAAAACCCATAGAATGTACAAAATCAAGGTTTTATAGGAAGTTTCCTTCATTTTTTTAAATAGAAAAACAAGCCTAAAAGTTATCTAAATAGCCAACTTAAGAATAGTAAAATAAATTCAAAGAAAATACAAGGAAAGAAGATACCAACAGAAAGCGGTGACTTGATAAAACCATCACGGATTAATACGGCCCGTCAGTCTTTTGAAAAGACAGCAAAATAAACACACTTTCAAAATTCTGATCTTTGAAAAGTAAGAAAAGGTGGGCCGGGTGCAGTGGCTCACACCTGTAATCCCAGCACTTTGGGAGGCTGAGGTGGGTGGATCACCTGAGGTCAGGAGTTCAAAACCAGCCTGACCAACGTGGAGAAACCCCATCTCTACTAAAGTTAGCAGGGTGTGGTGGCACATGCCTGTAGTCTCAGCTACTTGGGAGGCTGAGGCAGGAGAATTACTTGAACTTGGGAGGCGGAGATCCTGGTGAGGTGAGATTGTGCCATTGCATGCCAGCCTGGGCAACAAGAGTGAAACTCCATATCCAAAAAAAAAAAAAAAAAAACAGTAAGAGAAGGCATGAATACATATTACAAAAGAGAAGAGGGACATAGATACAGATATATCTGATATTTAAAAGAAATTTTAGGAGAATGACAATATTTTATAATCAGTAAATCTAAAAAGCTGAATAATAGAAAAATTCTCAGAAAAAAATGTAAGCTGTTAAAAATGACTCAGAAGAAACAGTTTTAGCTATCCTAAAACCATTAGAGTAGTTTTTTAAAAAATCTTCTGGGGCCGGGTGCAGTGGCTCACACCAGTAACCCCAGCACTTTGGGAGGCTGAGGCGGGTGGGTCACCTGAGACGGGGAGTTTGAGACCAGCCTCACCAACGTGGTGAAACTCTGTCTCTACTAATGGGTCTACTGATGGATCTGGCCAAATCAAATGGAAAACTTTCTGGAAAGGATTCACAATTCCAGATGCCATTAAGAACATATGTAGTTCGTGGGAGGAGGTCAACATTCATACAGGTTTGGAAGAAATTGATTCCAACCAACCCTCACGGATGGCTATTGGAAGGTTTCAAGACCTCCGCAGAGGA
This sequence comes from Colobus angolensis palliatus, assembly GCF_000951035.1. NCBI lineage: Eukaryota > Metazoa > Chordata > Mammalia > Primates > Cercopithecidae > Colobus > Colobus angolensis. The sequence continues at coordinate 1,336,687 of NW_012114433.1, forward strand.
AAGAGCTGCAGGTGTGGTGAAAATAGCGAGAGAATTAGGAGTGGAGCCTGAAGATGACTGAATTGTGGCAACCTCAGGATGAAACTCAAACAGATGAGGACTTGCTTCTTACGGATGAGCAAAGAAAGTAGTTTCTTGAAATGGAATCCGCTCCTGGAGAAGATGCTGTGAAGGTTGTTAAAGTGACTTTAAAATCCAAGGATTTAGAAGATTCCGTAAGCTAAGCTGATAAAGCACTGGCAGGGTCTGAGAGCATCAACTTCAGTTTCAAATGAAGTTCTGTGAGTACAGTGCTATCCAACAACATTGCATGCTACGCAGAAATCTTCCGTGAAAGGAAGAGTCCGTTCATGTTGCAAATTTCATTGTTGTCTTATTTGAGGAATTGCCACAGCCAGTCCAAACTTCGGCAACCACCACCCTGATCAGTCAACAGCCATCAACATTAAGACAAGACCCTCTGCCAGCAAAAAGATTGAAAATTGCTGAAGACTCAGATGATTGTTAACACGTTTTTAAAATATTTTTAAATTACGGTATATACATTGTTTTTTAGACATACTACTAGTTGCACACGTAATAGACTTACTATAGTGTAAACATCACTTTTCTGTGAACTGGGAAATGCAAAAATTCATGTGGCTCACTTTGTTGTGGTATTCACTTGATTGCCCAGGTCTGGAACAAGCCCTTCCGCTGTCTCTGAGTTGTGCCTGTAGTTTCCTATCTAGTTTCCTATGTACTTCATATCCTCAAGTGGAAAGAGCTTTGGAATCAGATCTGGGATTGAGTCTTGGTGCCCCCCAGCTGTGTGTGATGTTAGGCAAATCCTTTAACCCTTCTGAGCAAAAGAAATGTGTCGTCAGTCACTAAAATTTTGTGCTAGTTTGTTACACAGCTCTAGATAACAGGGGCACCCAGACCAACAGAGAAATACAAATCACTCTCAAATCTGAAAACAGCTGGTTATGCCCCCCTTGCCTTTGTGAGACCTTTAGTGCCCTGGTATTTACTGCTAATCGGTTGTTTTATTCCAGGAACTTAAATAATTAAGATCTTTCTATTTTGTGTTCTGTATTTTAGTCATATAAATACTTCTGCTCTTTTGCTCTGCCCTTAAGTGTGTAAATCAGAAGTCAGACAGGCTTTTGCAGTCACCTTGGGGGCCTCAGTCACAGCACAGAGGTTCTGTAACTGTGGATGGTTGTTTGATATTATAAAGCGTTCTGGTTCTCGGTATCAGAGGAAGCATGTTGAGGCATAAGGCAATTTGCAGATATCTTCCAAGTGCCTTGAGTTTCAGCTGAAGTGATGGAGAGTGAACTGTTGTCTCAGGAGCCTTATGTTACTAACATAATTGGAAGGTGGTCCTTTGCATGATTGTAAATGGGGTCTGTGCTTCATCAATAAGCTTTTGGATAAGAAGCGTCCATCACAGTGGTTCTCTCATTTGCCAGGGCAGAATAGAAAATGAAGTATCCCAATAATTGCATTATAGTTTCCTTCTTGTGGACAAGAAAGCAATGTGGTATAATTAGGTTTGATTGGAGTGCACATTTCCGGTAAGATCTGAAATTAATGATGTTGCTATAGTGACACATCTGCGGCCACCAGTGCGTGAAACATAAAGCAGTTCATTCGACAGGCGTAGACATCTGTGAGCTGCAAGGATGCAGAGCATATTGACACTGACCAGAAATACTCGACGCTGGCTGATGAATGAACAAATGATGCTGAAACAGGAGGACAGATAATTTGTACTTAATCTGCTGGGAGAACTTTCATCTTCTCACTGGTTGCATTTGACAATGCCATTGTTTAAAGAACAATGCTGCAGAGAACTCGTAAATTTTAAAACTTAACTCAGGGTGCAGCCTATTAAAGCAATACATTAATTCCTTTGTTAGGGAGGTTTTACCTTCATGTAGAACAAAGCCGTTACTAAAAACACCCACTAAAACAACAGGTTTGTAGGACTCACATTTTAATTATAGCATCCATTACCCAAAATGCCCTGGTGTTCACAATTGAATCACATGTAAGTTTCACAAGACGGCATCACCATGATGGGGAAAGCTGTTTTCCCAGTTTGTAAGGGCAGCCAAGCACGACATGTGTGCTGGCGAGTGCATACAAGGCAAGCAGATCTCACAGGTAAGACTTGGAAATGTTTTTTAAACCAAAGGGCAACTATAGTCTCTTATGCATGATGCTAATAACCGGGTATTCAGTTGCAACAAACATGAGTAGCCATACTGGTACAGTTTTTACTAATGTGTGTCCTTGGATATGAGTGCTGTAATTAACATTTTGGGAGTGTTTGGGCCAGTTGAGATATTAACACATGCAAATACTTAACTGATGCGTACAGTACTGAGAATCTTAATGTTTAGAGAAAGCCTGATTCACAGAGACTGTATTTGACTTTAAATATAATATTGACTTCACTTTAAACAGTATCATTGACTTTGAATACATTTGGCTTCACTTTAAAAAGTGTCAAATAATTTCAAAAGTCAAAGCATACTTTAAAGATTGGTAAAGGTGTGGTAGAGTTTAGGGGTGAGGCCAATTACAATTCAGGAGTATCTGGTCTGAAACCTCTGCAGCTGTGTCTCAGACACTGTCTCCTCCGCTCAGTCATGGATCACATCTGTTGCCACTCTGTGAATGATGCCTGCAGGACTTTTTCCCTAGAAATTAATTTCCTCTCTGCCTGCTCTGCTCATTATAGTCCCAAAAAAACTCTTTTTCATTAAAGAGCTGCAGCTTTTTTTTTTTTTTTAAGAAATTGGAAACCTTTTGTCAAAAGACATTTTCTGTCTATATAGCTGCATACCATAACCGAGTCTGCCATGATTCTCTTTGAGGTGACGGCACTCTTACTCTCTGGCTGCATTCGTTCCTCCCTTTTTCAGAGCTTCCAATTTCGGGGCATATTAATTTCTGTCGTATTAAAATGACAAAAGTTGTAGAAATCATCAGTGTTTGAAATCATGGAGAGCATTTGAGGTAAGATTTGAGAAATAATTTGTATTACAGACTGCGTTATCTACTACTGCGCAAGAGAGGAAGGAAAGTCCGAAATTAGCAAGTAATGAAATAAAAAAATCATCGAGATTTAAAAAATGTTTTTGGGCTTCATCTTCGTATGTGAAGAAAGTACACGTGCTACTCACCTGAAGGAATGTCTGCATAAGTATTGCAGTTTCTTTAACCGAATAAGGTGTGATTACATTTATTCACATGGACAGAATAACAAACCCAAAAACTTTATCGTTCATTTGGTGAAAGATGTTAGTCATTTATTTGAATATATCAGTTTTAAGCTACTGATAACATGATTGATTAGCAACAGAAACATTTTAGAAGATGCATAGCTAGTAATACCACGTGTTTGTTTGATTTAAATGATCACCTGTCAGGATACATCATTCTCGTATTCAACTCTCACCATAATCTAACTTTAAAACATTCTCATCACCCCAGAAAGCAACTTTGGCACTCCCCATCCTTCCCCTTCCACCTCCCGTGGCCCGAGGCAGCCCCTGGTTACTTTCTGTCTCCAAGGACTTGCCTGTCCTGGGCGTTCCACGTAAATGAGTCAGACGTATGCAGTCCCTGCCGGCCTCCTTCACCGGCATATGCTCTTACAGGTTCACGCATATTGTAGCGTGTATCAGTGCCTCATTCTGTTTATTGCCAAATAATATTCCATCGTGTGGATACACCACACTTTTTTTTACCCATTCATAAGGTGATGGACATGGGTTGTTTCTACTTTTTGCCTATTACAACTAATGGTGCTGTGAGCATTCAAGGCTCTAGCCAATACAGTCAGGCAAGAGGAAGAAGGCGGCATCCACCTTGTAAAGGAGAGCAGAGCTCTCTGTGTGTGTGACGTGGTCGTGTCCGTAGGAAATCCTCAGGAGTCAGCCAGCCCTCTATTAATAAAGGGGTTTGGTAAGATCGTAAGACACAAGATCAACACACAGGAATGAAATTGTATTTCTGTATGCTAACAATGAACTATCCAGAGATAGAATTAAGAAAACAATTGTATTTACAGTGCATCAAAAAATATTTCATTGTGTTCAGTTGGCAACAATTCTGGTCTCTTTGATCTATAGGTTTTATGTAATACCTATTAAAATCCCAGCTACCTTTGCATAAATTGGCAAGCTGATTCTGAAATTCACATAGAGATACTAGGGATTCAGCATGGCTACAGCAATCTTGAAAAACAAAGTTAGAGGACTTGCAGCTCCTGATTGCTTCTTAAAAAAAAAAAAAAAGACTTATGCTTCTGAGGAATGTGGGCTGTGCAGTGGGGGGTGGGCGAAAGATGTGAGGTTGGGGGTTTGTTTTGTTTTGTTTTTGAAACAGAGTCTTGCTCTGTCACCCAGGCTGGAGTGCAGTGGTGCAGTTGTGGGTCACTGAAGCCTTGACCTCCTGGGCTTAACTGATCCTCGTGCCTCAGCACCCAAAGTTCTGGGATTATAAGCATGAACCATTGCACCTGGCAGCAGCTCCTGGTTTCAAACCCTAATACAAAGCTACAGTAATCAGGACAATGTGGTATGTGGTGCGGGCATAAGGATAGACACATAGATTGATGGACTAGAAGTGAGAGGCCATAAATAAATCCAGACACTTACGGTCATTGAGTTTTCAACAAAGATGCCAAGATAATTCTATGGAGAAAGAATAGTCTTTTCAACAGATGGTGCTGGGCAACTAGATATCCCATGCAAAAAATGAAGTTGGATAATGATCCCACTTGTACCCAAAAGCTAACTCAAAATGGATCATAGACCTAAATACAAGCACTAAAATTATAGTATTTTTTAATTACTCAGCTTTGAGAAAGTATTCTAAATTTGTTGTACAGTTTGAATGTTTGCCCCCTCCAAACTCCTACTGAAATGTCATTCCCAGTGTGACACTATAAAGAGGTGGGGCCTGTAAGAGGCAAGTGGGTCGTGAGGGATCTTGAGGGATCTGCTCTCATGAATGAGCGAATCTACTCATGGATTAATGGGTGAATGGATCAGTGGGTTTTCATGGAGTGTTAGTTGTCGCAAGAGTGTTAGGAAAGCCAGTTTGGCCCTCATGAGCCTGCTCCCATCGTGGGGCAGCCGGCAGTGCCTCGGGACTCCACAGAGAGTCCCCATCAGCAGAAAGGCCCTGACCAGATGCAGCACCTCAGCCTTGGACTTTCCAGCCTCCAGAACTGTAAGAAATAAATTCCTTTTTAAAATTAATTACCCAGTCTCAGGTATTTGGTTATAGCAACAGAAAATGGACTAAGACAATTCTCCATTTCATTCTCCCTGGCTCCATTTAAGTAACGGAATAGACTTTTGGGTATCTACCGAGATACAAAGCTTTATAAACATAACTCAAAAGGAGAAATAGTTCAAACCTAAGTTTCAGTTATCTTTTAAATTATTTTCAACCATTAGATGCATAAATGCACAGATATTATATTCAGTATTTTAGCATCACCTAGTATGTTTCTGTGATAGCTATCTGGTCTCCAGTATTTCAAGGCGTCTTTGCGTACATGTAGAATTCCTCTCAGTTTTCCCCAAGCAGCAGTAAGAAGCAAAGTATAATAGCATAGCTGAAGTTGGGAATCTCAGCACTTGAAATGCTACCACCAAGCTGAAAAAGGACATCTAACTAAAGCACTGGATTAAAATAGTGGTTTAAAATCCCAGATTTACTGACTAGAAAGAGTCTGTGAATGGAGTGATTATAAATGATGTCACTTTGTTTTTGGAAAACATCTGTTGTCCATGTGGATTTATTGCATTTAGAAATGCCAGGGTTGGCCGGGCACGGTGGCTCAAGCCTGTAATCCCAGCACTTTGGGAGGCCGAGACGGGCGGATCATGAGGTCAGGAGATCGAGACCATCCTGGCTAACACAGTGAAACCCCGTCTCTACTAAAAAATACAAAAAACTAGCCGGGCGAGGCGGCGGGCGCCTGTAGTCCCAGCTACTCGGGAGGCTGAGGCAGGAGAATGGCCTAAACCCGGGAGGCGGAGCTTGCAGTGAGCTGAGATCCGGCCTCTGCACTCCAGCGCGGGCGACAGAGCGAGACTCTGTCTCAAAAAAAAAAAAAAAAGAAAAAAAAAGAAATGCCAGGGTTTTCTTCTCCAGAAAAAGATGCCCCAGAGTCAATGATATGTGCCTCAACTATATGCCACTTTCAACCCAGGATGAATTTATGGGCTAGGAGTCTATTGTGGGCGGCTCTTTACCTCAGAGGAGGCAGTGACCAGACACCCTGCTTCCTGACGGAAGGACACTCCCCGCACTGGGACAGTGTCCACAGAACCTCACCTCACCAGCTTTGCCCAGCCGTGGCTCACAGGAAACACAGGGCCCACAGGCACAGGAGAAATGGCCAGTGGCCAAGTGCAGATTGTGGGAACTGAAACCGTCAGTCCAGGTTCTTTGACAAATCAATTTCAAGGAAGAAAGAGATGAAGGAGAAAGCTGTAGAGTAAAAGAGGCTCAAGAGACCTTTCTTGGATCCATACTTCTGACAAGCAGTATAAAAACTATGACACATGAGACACCTGGAAATTAGAACCATGACTTCTGTTTGACATGGAGGAGTTGTTGTGGCTTTCTGTTGTGATAATATTTCGGTTCTGTTTAAAGTGTCTTTCTTTCACAAATGATACTGATGTGCCCATGGTTGAAATGATATGGCTCAGATTAGTTTCAGCAGCACCAAGAGAAGGAGTGAGGTGGGGGCTCAGATGAAAGAGCTGCCCCAGGTCTGTGTTGCCAAAAAGGAGCGATGGCCACGGGGCTTTCAGGAGACTGTTTGTCTTCTTAAGGTAATTTAACATTTCCTTTTGAAAATATAGAAGGGGTGAAAAAGCATACATTCTTGGATTTAAGTTCCTTGCATTTCATATCTCTCAAATTTACATACAGAAATGACATTTTCTGTTGGTTTTGGTTTTATTCCAGCTACAGGCATGTGTGTGCATCCATGCGTGCAAGCACACACACACACACAGACACACAGCAAGGTTGATGCCCCACCTACCATGAGGGGTTTCTAGTGTGTATTCCACATGTTGAAATGGTATTATTACCAGAAAAGTGGAAATTTTGACCATTAGACACCCAAAATCAACATTTCACTGTTCAAATCAACTGCCCTACTAAAGCATTGGAAATACATTGGTCTAGCAAAGTGAAATTGGCATATAATTATGTTTATAACCATCTTACTCATTGATTTCCTCTAAGAAAACTATGTTATTTAAAATCTATTATAAAGTTTCATATCCAGAAAACTTTAGTCTTTTACTGTCTACAGTTTTTCTCATTCCTTTTTGGCCCACTGTGTAAGTGAAAGGGGGTATTATGTCACGTCTGAGGGCAGAATGTACGTGATGTTTAAAGAATAATTTTCACACACGGCAAATTCCACGTATGCCAAGCCTCTGCTCCCGTTTTCTTTTTAAATTTTTATATGTGTCATTAGAACAGCTTTCTTCACAATGCAGTGATGTTGCCTGTTGTTTCTGACAGCAGATGCATTATACTCAGGTATCACGTGGTCTGAATGTTCATCTCTCTCTAAAATCCCTGTGTTGAAACCAAGTCCCATATGATGGCCTGGTACTAATCAAGAGAGGTGACTGGGTCATGGGCAGAGCCCCGTGAATGGGGTCAGTTCCCCTATAAGCAAGGTCTTAGGGAGGCACATTCCCTCTCCCACTCCCTGAGGATGCTGCGAGAGGGCTCCACCATGATGTGGGCCCTCATCAGACACCAAATCTCCTGGTGCCTCATCTTGCATTTCCCAGCTGCCAGAGCTATGCGAAGTAAACGTTTGTTGTTTATAAACCACAGGGTTTATGGGTTTTTTTTTTTTTTTAAAGACAGGTTCTCGGTCTTGCTCTGTGACTCAGGCTGGAGTGCAGTGTCGTGATCACAGCTCACTGCAGCCTCAAACTCCTGAGCTCAGTCGATCTTCCTGCCTCAGCCTCACTAGTAGCTGAGACTACAGGTGTGTGCTGCCATGCCCAGCTAATTTTTGTATTCTTGATAGAGATCGAGTCTTACTCTGTTGCTCAGGCTGGTCTTGAACTCCTGGGCTCAAGTCATCCTCCTATCTTGGCCTCCCGAAGTGCTGGAGTGACAGGGATGAGCCATCATGTCATAGCAGCCCAGAAGGAGTGAGACAGGTGTTAATAACTTAATAGCACATAGTTTCAAAAATCAGTTACTATAAATTGTATGTTTTTTTCCTAAAGATCTTATGTGGCTTTAAATTTATCTGCATGTTCCCAAATGTGTGGTGAGCATCGTACACTAGCTACACTTTGCAACATCAGTAACAAGGTAAAAAACAGATTTTTCAAATACATCTCAATTATTTTTAAGGACAAGAAACTAAATATAAAAGGTATCTTCCGGATTTTTGTATAGTATTTCCAACTTTGGATTCCACACAGCAAATATTTTCATCCAGGGCAGAAACAGTAGTGCAGGTGTTTGATTTCTGTTTACAGCAGTCTTCTATATACCTTCCAGTATCCTGGTTTTGAAAATTAGGCTCATTATCATACTTCTTTTTTAAAAATTTAAATCAGCAACTCTTTTGGCTGCTATTTAGGAGTCAGGTTCTGGGGATAGAGTTGGGATAATACAGACACTGCCTTCCTGGAGATTCCACTGCAGTGGGGGAGATGCATGCTCAGCAGCTAGAGACCGAGAGAGGAATGACCCATGGAGAAGACAGACGACCCAGAGAGAAGACATAGAGACTACCCAGAGAGGAGACAGAGACGACCCAGACCCCACAGGGACCAGCCAGACGCGGCCCACCGTTCTCATTGCACGTTACGAGGCACTCAGTAAATATTAAATACACATTTTATATGTTATGGGTTTTTTGGTAATACATCTACTTTTTAGTGAGACAAGTGAGATGTGGAATTTCATGACGATCTATGTGGGTGTCCATTAGGACCGTAGCTTGTCCTGTAGCTTAGTTATACTATATTTAGATGTAGGAGTTTGTACTTTCCAGGTCAAAAATTCTCTTCTTAATAGAGAAATTTGTTGCACTTTAAATGTTTGGTTTAAGGAGATAAAATAGCTACTCAGGGACTCAGAATTTCACGTTTCGCCTTGATAAGACTCTACACTGTCGTGCAGTAATTATATCTAATGCTAGCCTGATCTGTAATTAGGAAGGAAACACCGCAATGACCTTAACGGAACGGGCGTGGGTATAAAGAGCAGGAAAGGATGCAGAAAAGCATCTGACATGTAGCCCTCGTACATGATTTAGGAAGAAGACTCAGAAAACAAGGACTAGAGGGGAACATCCTCAGCTTGCTGCAGAGAATCTTAAAGACCTGAGGCTGAGGCGTCACTCCATGTGATGGAGACGCATGCTTTCCCCAGGTCAGGAAGGAAGCACGGGTGCTTGCCCAGCACTCCAGCACTCTCAATAGTGCAGTACGGTAAGAAAGGGGAATACAAGGCATGGATATCAGAAAGGAAGAAATCAAGTTAAAATTAAAGAAAGAAAACTGTCCGTCTCTGCAGATGGCATAATTATCTACCTAGAAAATCCAAGGAATGTGCAAAAAATTCTGTGAAGCGGTGAGTTTGGCAAGGTCAAGGGTAGACTGACCACATGCAGAAACCAATTGTGTATCCACACTTGCAGTGAATATGTGCCAGCTGAAATGAAAAGTTCAGTGTCGTTTATAATTCCTTGAAAAAAGAGCAGTACTTTGCTGTGAATCTAATATAAAATGTGTGGGACTTGTGGGCTGAAAACTACGTAACACTCATGAAAGGAACCAAAACAGGACGAAATAAACAGGGTGAGTTTGCTCATGGACCGGAAAGTCTCCACACACTAAAAATGTCACTTCTCTTTTCGATATTCAGGTTTAATTCAGTTTCTATCAAGATTTGTTTTGTAGATAAGATTATTTCTGAATTTGTTTTTAAGGCAAAGGAGCAGGATAGCTAAAGTGATTTTGACAAAGACGAAAGTTGAAGGACTCATTACCAGATTTCAAGACTTAAATAAGCTGCAGTCATCAAGACTGTGTGGTATTGGGGGATATGTCAATGGATACAGAACCTAGAAAATGGCGTTGCACCAAAGAGGATATGGGAACAGAACATCAGTATGAGGAAAGACATTCCTCCTTCGCAAGAGGCAGAGTGGCTGTCCCATAGTTACTTCAGACTCAACCATCTGTGTCTTCTCCCCTTCTCCCAAAGCTATCTACTTTCTTAATTCCTGTTTCTTGTTGAGGGCCGGCCTCCCTGAGCGAGGCAGTCAGCCTGAGCTGCTCTTCGAGGTCTCGGATCCAGAGCTCCACATTCAGTTCCCAAGTCCAGTTGATGTTCTTTTCTAGGCTTCTGAAGATTTCATGCATTTGCCTCTTCCTTTCTATCTTGATGCCTGCTGCCACATCATCCTTCACTTAGACCTTGATACCAGCTCTCTCCCCTACGTTTGACCCCCACCACTCTGTCCTTAGAATAATGCCTCAGTTAACTGTTACCTGGATGGGGCCCATCCAGAATGAAGCCTGGCTCTGTATGCCCTCTTGGTGGACAGGAGACTCTGCTTTGCTGTGCTCCCTTAATGGGACCCAGAGAGCCCATCACCCACTCCTCGCGCTCCAGCCCCTTCTCTTGAGTGTGTCTTTTCCATTCACAGGCATTTGTCTTTGCTCCCAGACCCATGTGTGAGCCAAGAACATACAGCTCCCTCTTCCTGGAGCGCTTCTCTTGTGGAAACCACTAGTAAATTCATATTCTTCAAGTCACAGGTCAGATGCCACCACTCCTGGGAGCAGTCCCTACCCCCTCTCTGCGGTCTCCTGTGACTGCACCTCGCAGACCCTGCTTTAGTGCCTCAGTAGCATGATCTCTTGCAGTCTCTCTCCCCATTAGGCTGTGGGGTTCTTTAGGAACGGAGCCCTCACCCTCTTTGTGTTTGGGGCACTTTGTGCATTGTCTTACTCATTTTTTTCAGTATCCATGCAACAAATGAGGTGTATTCCATATTTTACGGGTGAATAAACTGAGGCTTGGAGAGCTTAAATCAACTCTTACAAAGTTCTGAGGCCTGCAGGTTACAGTAGGATTTGGACCCAGGGTTATCTACTCCCAAGCTCAGTGGGTAGTGATGCCTTTTCATGAGAATACACAAATTCTCAGTTAACTTGATATTTATGGGAATGTGGGAATCACTGTCTGCAGAACTGTAGCTCCTGCTGCACACTGGCAGCTCTCCGGTGCCCTGTGCTGGGGCCACGAGGAGCAGCTGTAGGCCGGGCTGTGCAGAGCCTTGTCTCCATCTTAGGAGTAGATGCTTACATTTGTAAGCAGTGGCAAGGCACGGGTGGTCACTAAAAGCAGTGCACTAGAATGAGGAGGTGTTTGTCTTCGGAAATAGCATTGCTGGGAAGATAGGTTAAAGAACGTTGGAGCTGAGCTCAGGAAGCCACGGAAGAGGCTGCAGTCAGGACGCGCGGTGAGAGGGCAGAGTGAAGGCGCTTCAGGAGGGGCTCACTCCATGTCTGAGGTGGGATTAAGAGGATGAGAACGTTTGGGAGGTGTTTGAATCCAGAAAGTGAGGAAAGGATGGTGGTGGTGATAGTGGCTGCAGAAGAGCAGCTCCCATTTATCCAGGACTGATTGGGTCAGGCGTGTCACCTGGGTGCCCTCATGTCATCCTTGGACCACGCTGCAGTGCTTGCACAGTGAGGAGGCTGAGTGGGAGGTCTTGCCCTTCTCGGTGAAGGTATCCGTCGGGAGAGGCCAGAGGGGCCAGACAGGCCCCTTTCGGATGTCTCAGCGGGTGCTGAGGGACAGAGAGGTGTAGGCTGTTGAGGGAGAGTGAGGTTGGGCTGTGGGTTGCATGTGGGTTGCGGTGAGGACACAAACCTGTTTGTAAGGACACTGAGACTTGAGCCAGGGGCTGGGGGGCCGTGGACAACAGCACCTCGCATCCCAGTGGAACTTCTGCACTTGCAGCTGACTCCACACCCAGAGCCTGTCACAGCCGCCCAACAAACATGCCGAGCGTGGACTGGATGGAAAATGAAATGCTATTTCTTTCTTTAGGGTTCTTTGCTTACTTGCATGAAGTTGTTTAAAATCCTAAAGAAATAATTGTTCATTCTTGGTAAGAGCTATACAGGTGTTCATTATAATATTCTTTTAACTTTACATATGAAATTGTTCGTAATAAAAAAGTTGGGTTTAAAAAAGTGGCATTAATCATAGTCCTGTTTACAAATTGCATAGGATTTATGCCTCATTACAATTCCCCACCCTAAATTATCATGCTTCACACTCAGTGTAAGAAGAAAAAGTCTAAAGGAAATAATTTTGTTATTTCAATCTGCTAAATAACATGTTTTTAATTTAGCACATTTGTTAAATAATTTTTCAGAGAGCTGCTTACTTAGGCACACATAATAGAGGTAAACTTTGTAGTTACCCTAATATGAATTAATGGAAGGTTTCATTATCTTTTAACTGTTGGCAATGATATAACTATCATTTTTCATCTCACATTTTTGCTATTTAAAGCACTCATAGGCCAGGTGTGGTGACTCACGCCTGTTATCCCAGCAGTTTGGGAGGCCAAGGCGGACAGATCACCTGAGGTCAGGAGTTCCAGACCAGCCTGGCCAACATGGTGAAACCCCAGCTCTACTAAAAATACAAAATTTAGCCAGGCGTGGTGGTGCACGTCTGTAATCCCAGCTACTGGGGAGACTGAGGCAGGAGAATCACTTGAACCCCGGGAGGCAGAGGTTGCAGTGAGCCGAGATCGTGCCACTGCATTCCAGCCTGGGCAACAGAGTGAGACTCTGTCTCAGAAAACAAACAAAAATATAAAGCACTTGTAGAACTTCATTATGTTATTCAGAGACCAAATTACTGCTAACTGCATTATTTAATATAGCCTAGTATTTTTAAGTTAATTATACTTATTTAACAAGGGTAGCATGACAAAATAAAAAGGTTTAAACTACCTCTCATGTAATTTTGATGATTTTGTTTCCACTTAGATTTATGAAACTTGGAGACATTTTTTCAAGGTACACAGAGCACAGCCAGTTTAAAGGTGCTTCATAAAATGTTGTGGAAGGCAAAATCCATAAAACTGACAGGTATCTCAGGTAGATAGTTAGCTGCTATTTGGAATTTCTAAAACTTTATTATATCTCTCTTAAGAGAATTAATCAAAACAATCTCTAAAATAGTAATTGTAAGCTGTATTTTCCTTCTCTTTTAAAGTAAGTGCTGTGTCCTGATGGAAGGCTCTGAGCCAGGTGATCTATTGTGCTGTGATCCTAACTGATGTCTTGGGATTAACTCTGTGCTCTAGTCCTCATGCCATTAGAGGGTACCATAGACATGAAAATGGTTTGGGTTATATTCCAGTACCACGCATGCCAAAGAACATAAAAATGAGTGAATATTTTTATGGATGTTTTGCAACCATGTGAAAAGTCCAACTTTTATTGCAATCGATTGGCTGTGTCATTGTTCATACTCAGATTTATAACGTCGTCAGTATCTATGGATAACCCTTCTTGGATGTGCTGTGAAATAAGTACAGAACCCCCCGTCCCACTCCCAGGACAAGGGACAAGGTGAAAGCACCACATTGCAACATGTTGTGAAACAAATGCAGAATCCACTCCTCCCCCGGACAAGGGACAAGGTGAAAAGCACCACGCAGCATCACAGCACATTGTGATCTAAGTACAGACACCACCTCGCCCACCTCTGGGGCAAGGTGGAAGCACCACGCATGGCAGCTCGCTACATATATATCCAGAGGGTATTTCAGCTTCTCTGTGCTACTGTGCTTCTATAAAGCCAAATAAATAAAACATGCATATGTAGTATGTGTATTTGTAGGTTAAGTGAGATCTCTTTGTCACCTAATACATGGCCCAACTTTTCTGGCAGTCCTCCTAAGTAAGCACTGTGGTCCTTCTGCCTTGGTCCACTGAGGAGCAGCCGTTGGGGAAGCACATTCAGGTAACCCAGTATTTGGAAAATACTAAAGAAAAGCCGTCCTTAGTTTCACAGACCTCCGGTCTGTCATTCCAAGGGATGCCCATACATGCTAAGGATTAAACACATCTGAAATACCCGTTTCTGTTCAGCTAAAAAGACCTAATTTTTTGAAATAGGTTTTTTAAAAAAGTTAATGGACACCCTCATTTGGGGCACGTTGATGTCTTTTTCAGGCAGTGTTCTATATTGTAATTATAAAGGTGGTGGCTCAGTTTTCTAGTTTTATGCCTACCTCTTTCAGAACAGGCAAAAGTTGCATTTGTTCCAAATAACAGCTCTGAGCTGAAAGGCAATGACTGGACTTTCTTCATATAACTGGAGCCCTTCCCATTATTAAACGTTGTTAGAGGCTGGGTGCGCAGTGGCCCACGTCTGTAATCGTAACACTTTAGGAGGCCAAGACAGAAGGATCGCTTGAGACTAGGCTGGGCAACGTAGGGAGTCCCTGCCTCTATAAAAAACAAAAAAATTAGCTGGGTGTGGTGTCGTGCACCTGTAGTCCCAGCTATTCGGGAGGCTGAGGCAGGAGGATCAGTTGAGCTCAAGAGGTGGAGGCTGCAGTGAACTGTGGTAATGCCACTGCACTCCAGCCTGCACAACACAGTGAGACCCAGTCTCAAAAAAAAATAAAAAACACCCCACAAAAATGTTATAAGAGTACCCTGACATGCTAGGGAGAAAATATCTTGTTCTTCCTGTTAAAATGAAAATAGTAGCAAGTAACAATCTTAATGCTACTTTGTATTATACGGTGGGCATCCCAGCTGCTTCAGCACATGGGTGTGCAGTGTGTGCGGTAGGAAAGCTGGGCCTTCCCCCAGACCTTCTGCATTAATGTGTTTGCTGTTGTCCCCTTTATCCTAGGAACCCTCACCCAGAATGAAATGATGTTTAAGCGGCTCCACCTGGGCACCGTGTCCTATGGAGCCGACACAATGGATGAGATCCAGAGCCATGTCAGGGACTCCTACTCACAGGTAAGTGGGTTCCTCCTATATGGGATCTGCTTCCACACACATCCCGTGCCATGAGTCCACCCGAGCCTCGTGTGTTCCCATCTGTAAATTAGCACACTTCTTGGTGGTCTTAACATCCTGCTACTTCAGTCATCCATTCGAATATATGAATCAGGAAATCGTCTTTGATGAGCATTTCTACATAAGTGAAATCGTAGAAGGCATAGTGTGCTTAAGTCATTTATTCATATTACATTTTACTAGTGAGTTATTTGTAAAAAATTATTCAGTAAACATTGTATTTGAAGAATATTCAGTAGGATACTACACCAATATGTTTTCTAACAGTCCTGTTTTTCTCTATAATAAAACGTTCTCATAGTTTTAAAGGTAAATTCTTTTTTTGCCTTTTCAGTGGATGAAAGTAGACACTGTAGTGTTAGGAACCTCGTATCTGTCACTCACCTTCCTGTTATCAGTGCCCAGGTGGTGATGTTTCATCTGGAGGTGTTCTTCATTATTATTATATTATGACATGAAGCTCAAATACCAGATTCTTTCACCTGTAAATATTTATTATGTGCCCCTAATAGATAAGAACTCTGCCTTTCATTGGGGCCAAAGCTCTCTGAAGTTCTGAGAACAGGAATTAGAGGTTGAGTATCCCTTATTTAAAATGCTTAGGACCAGAAGTGTTTTGGATTCTGGATTTTTTTCAGATTTGGAATATTTGCATTATCCTTACTGGTTGAACACCTCTAATCCCTTATCTGAACATCCTTTTGAGCATCCATGGCGTTCAAAAAGCTTTGAGTTTTGGAACATTTCCGATTTTAGATTTTTGGATCAGGGATACTCAACCTGTATTTGCTTTTAAAGCAGGATTTAGTCTAGAGGCTGTAGCACTTGCCGGAGATTTTATAGGCAGTGGGTTGTGTACAGTCTATCCCTGGCCCCAAGTCATCCTAACAACCGCATTCCGGCAGTAGGCACCTCAGAGCCACCACATGGAGCACAGCCCTGGCCCCGGGAGTGTTTCCTTGTCATTCATTTGCATTCTTTTTTGTGTGCCTGTCATAATTAGAAGTCACTGATTCAGTGTCATCAAACCTGGAGATCTGAAAGAATCAATTTAAGAGACTAGCAGACAAGGCTGCAGTGTGCGTCAGGAATTTACACCTCCTGAGGCCCTTTTTCTGCTTGTTTGTTGTTTTATTTTGAATATAGTAATACACATAATAATGAGCTAAGGCCTATCAGGTTCAAAAGTGTACACAGCTCGCCTTGGGGGGTGACAGTTCCCAGCGTTGCACGGCACCACTGCCCAGACTTGCAGAGGCCACTCAGCCATGTCAGCTGTGGAGTCTAGGAGACTTTTTGAAACAAACAGTAATTTGTTTCAAACTTGATTTTTGCAGAGACTAGACTAAGTGACACTTTCCCATTGCAGCGTTTCTACTTTTGACAACTCCAGAGTAGCGTTCAGTGGTCAGCATTGTATTCAGGTTTTTGAAAACCTTCTCTTTCTTGTATACTTGCTACCAGTCTGGCATAAGCTTTACTGTTGGCATGCTGTCAAATGGAAGAAGTCTCATATGTGTATGTATTTAGCATATAAAATGTTTATCCACACACATAAGCAAACAAACATGTATACACAGCCAAACACCTTATTATTTTGGATGTAATTCATTTAGATACAGAGTATTTGTAACCTAGGATATTTATTAATAGAAGAAAAATCTTAAAAGGAGAAGAAGTACAGTTTCACCCAGGAATCTATTTCTACATTGAAATAGTACCAGATGAGATCCACTTTTTAAAAATTATTATCTGTGAATGTAATTTTAATAGCTTCAAATAAGTTATTAGGAAAAATTAAAAGCAGAAAAGATAAAGCATCATTATATAAACACAGTAAATATTGTGCTTCCACCTAAGAGAACTTTTAAAAATCGTTTTTGCTGAAAGCTTCTGTTAGCTGAACAGACAGTACTTCTTATGTGAAATTGATGTGATTCTCTATTGATATTCTGTTTTATTACTAAGATGACAGGAGTCTAGTAGGTCCACTGCCATGCAACACAAATCTTTTATAACCTGATTATATTTCCCCACTGGAGGCATTTGGTGATAGAGGGCATAATCTTTCATGGAATTTGTGTGAAATTAAATTGTACAGGCATCAGCAAACATCATGTAGTTTGGAAGGAGGGAGCTAGCTGAGTTTGCTGTCCCGCAGCAGCGTGAGCAGGCACAGATGGGCTGGGTCCTCACTGAAAGGCAGCACCAGCTGAGCAGAAAGTTAAACCCTTGATTCGGCACCACTGTAATTTGATGGGCAGGAGATTCACAGTTCATTGGATCTGTGCACTCCGTCCAAACGTGAGAGTCTTGGTTTCTAAGGAGGATTGTCATGAGTTACTCCGAAGTTAACTGAAGAAATGTTTGATGTCCTGTGTGGGTCAGGGGGAGTGTCCTCTGACACCCTCCACCACATAGGAGGTGAATAATAAAAAGTTATCACTTCAGTGGTGCCGTGAAACCTCTTAAACACGGCTGAGGCTGAGGAGAGCCAGGCACAGACATAAGCCCTAAATGAGGACTTGCTTTGAGAGAGCAGAATTCTAAGATGTGACTTGGAGTCGTTTTTCCTCTGAATGCAATTTAGGATTGTATTTTAAGAGAGCAGAATTCTAAGATGTGACTTGGAGTCATTTTTCCTCTGAATGCAACTTCCAATTGTGTTTGGTTGTTATTATCCACAAAACTGGACTGTCTAAACTGAGACTATTGAAAGCAGGATTAATTTATGGTGTTAAAGGAAGATTCTTAAAAATTTTGTCCTGCTTTTAGCTTTATACAATTTTATGTACAACACTATTTAAAGAAAGCTGAAAGCAGTTGTAAGTATACCATTTCATTTTGTTCTTTAACTGACTCTGCTTTTAGAAGTCATGAATAAATAGGGGTTAATGACGTAGCAAATCAGTGCCGTTGTTGAAATGAATACAGTAAAAACAAATTATCAGATTTTTAAGTAGTATAGTGAATATTTTGGTGTATTTGACAATCTGGATGTATCGAAGTGCTTCATAGTACTAGGCTTAAAAAAAATAACTCATTCATCAGTGCTTTCTAGGAGATAATTAGAATCCAATGAGGCTGCTTACTTCTAGCTACTTCGCTTATAAAAATCATATAATACCATGTTAACTAGATCTCTTTGCTCTATCTTTAATTATGTGACGTTTCATATTCTAAAGATGCAGTCTCAAGCTGGTGGAAACAATACTGGTTCAACTCCACCAAGAAAAGCCCAATCTTCAGCTCCCAAGGTTAGGAAAAGTGTCAGCAGTCGAATCCATGAAGCCGTGAAAGCCATCGTGCTGTGTCACAACGTGACCCCTGTGTATGAGTCTCGGGCTGGCGTTACTGGGGAGACTGAGTTCGCAGAGGCTGACCAAGACTTCAGTGATGAGAACCGCACCTACCAGGCTTCCAGCCCCGATGAGGTCAGTCAGAGCACAAAACCGTGGGAGCTTGTGCGTTCCATTTGGACTCAGAAGTCATGGGGATTCATTCTTTCTGGGGTGGGGAATGTAGAGGAGCAGTGTGCTGTAGCTTTAAGGTATGTTTTAGCTGTCGTTTGGAAACTGCCCCACTCATTCCGGCATGTAGCCTCTGACGTAGCCTGGGCCTTGCAGATGCAGACGTGCGGCCGGCACGACTCCGCACATCCCAGAACACCCAGGGCTGGTCACAGGGAACAGCATGAGAAATGCCAGCGAGGTTTACTGATTCCATAAACTAATTTATGTCAAAGCTGCATGTTATAAAACTGTTGAAGTTTGGGACTCGGATGGCTACATCATCCAGTTTTTTGGATTCCGTGTCCAAATTGAATCATCAGGTTTCCATATTTACACATATTTTGCCAGATTTTCGATACAGGGCATTTATTTCAAAAGAAAATCAGAATGTAAATTTCCAAAACTTACAGAAATGGTAAGATCTTAAACATGGTAAATTAGTTATTTCTAACTTTACATCATTCTTTGATTTTTAGATCAGTAAAATCATCAAATTTAATTAATGTCTTAGTATATTTTATATACAGTTTTATATACACTTTGTCCCTTCAAGGTTCTTGAGATAGTTCCGTAAAGTAGTCAAGCCAACCACGGAAGCATGTAAACAAACTAGTATCTTCTGATACTTTGTAAACTGTGTCATATACGTAAATAATTGGCGGTGGGGGTACCTTCAGTGAAAATAAAAAGACAAAAATCAGGTCTAATGTTTTTAAGAGAGGAGTCTGGTGGTTCTGGTTGACGAGTTTATTACAAAAGAGCGCCATCATCCCCCCCCATAATGGAATAGAATCTCAGCCGAGAGACAAGATGCAACTTCACACCCACCAGGATAACAGGAATCAAAAAGACAGACCATAGCAAGTGCTGAGAGGACGCAGAACCTTCGTCCTGCTGAGAGGAATTGGAACCTTCGTGCATTGCGGGTGGGATTGGAACAGGGTGCGGCCACTCTAGAGAACAGTCTGGGTGTTCCTGAAACAATGAAACATGGAATTACCATATGCCCCACAATTCCACTCCTTGTTGTACACCCAAAAGACATGAGAACAAAGACCGGTATGTTAATGTTCACAGCAGTGTTAGAGCCGGGAAGTGGAGGCAGCCCAAATGTCTGTCAGCTATCAATCAATCAATAAAATGGGGTCTGTTCACACACATGGAGCATCATCCAATCACAAATGGCAGGAAGGAGCTGCGTCTGTGACGGCGTCGAAGCACCTTTGAAACCTTTTGCTCAGTGAAAGAAGGCAGGTGCAGAAGGCAACCAGCAGACCTATGTGATTTCATTGCCATGACACGTCCAGAGCAGACAGACCCATGGAGACAGCAGAGCAGCAGGTACCAGGGTCTGAGGAGTGATCTCCGGCAGGCAGAAGGTCAAGGGTGGAAGAGTGATCCCCGGCAGGTAGAAGTCAGGGGTGGGGGAGTGATCTCTAGCAGGTACAAGGTCAGGGGTTGTGGAGTGATCCCCAGCAGGTAAAAGGTCAAGGGCTGAGGAGTGACCTTCAGCAGGGAGAAGGTTTCTCGTAGGAGGATGAAAATGTTTTAAAATAGATTATCATGTTGGTTACACAACTCTGTGAATATGCTAAGATCAATTAAATTGTACATTTTAAATGGGTGAATAGTGTTTCCATAAAGCTATTTAAACAAAAGAAGATGCAGAGTGAGTGTAGGTTCCATGACTATTGAATGAGTAGAAAATTAAGATTCTAAACAAAGACAAAACAAATTCATAGGTTAAAAAACTAAAATTTGTATCTTAGAAAGTGTTAGGATACTCGTTCAATTTCTGAGTGTATGGATATGAAAGGTGCTCAATTCTAATTCCACAGACAGTGGAAATATAAGCCTAAAACCCCTCTGTTGCTGATCAGCAGCTGGGCCAGACAGACGGAGGCGTGTGGAGAAGAGACAGGAAGAAGAGTAGAGAGGCGTGAGAGAGCCTCTTTCTCTGGTGATAATACATCTTGCAGCAGAGACTCAAGTCCTTGCCGTGAAAAGGTGAGAATAGGGACAGACTGTGGCCACCATGAGGAAGTGGAGCTGGCGTATGTGCACCTGATCATGCATGGTACGGCGTTTCCAGCGCTGGGAAGGGCATCGTCATTTTGCTGATTAAAATTAAGTAAGAAGTCAGAATATACAACTATGAGTTTAGAATGTTTGGAAAATTGCCTTATGAGTAATAACTAGAACCGATTTGTAGCCCAAAGAAGACAGAACAGAATAAATGTGTGTTGATAATTGAGGAGGAGCTATGCTGTCTGCAGAGCTGATCAAGGGTGGCAAGCGACTTTTACTTTAAAATTGCCTCGAAGCAGGAGTCTCTTGTCTAGGCTTCTGGAAGCAGAAGAATTCTACCACTTTATGGCTCAGGAAACAACCAGTAATGTCATTCCTCTTTTTTCCATGAGAGTTCGCTGTGACCGTGTCCTGACGAGGCACAGGCTTCCAGGATCGCAGGACTAGATCTTGTGTCCTGAAGGCACTTCTCATGTCTGTGTGCAGATGTGGGAACCACTTTCCTGGGAAGGAAAGATATACACATAAGCAAGTGGTTTTTAAACTTGTCTGTATATCAGGTAGACTTCTAGGGGTTTTCTTCTTTTTTAAAATACTTTAACTTTTTATGTATGCACACTAGCACCCCTATTACAGAAATGCTGGACTGGGGCCGGGCGTGGTGGCTCATGCCTGTCATCCCAGCACTTTGGGAGGCCGAGGCAAGTGGATCACCTAAGGTCAGAAGTTTGAGGCCAGCCTGGCCAACATGGCGAAACCCCGTCTCTACCAAAAATACAAAAAATTAGCCGGGTGTGGTGGCAGGCTCCTGTAATCCCAGCTATTTGGAAGGCTGGGACAGGAGAATTGCTTGAACCCAGAAGGCTGAGGTTGCAGTGAGCCAAGATGATGCCACTACACTCAAGCCCGGGTGACAGAACAAGACTCAGTCTCAAAAAATATATATATATAAATAAAATAAAAAACAAAAAAAGAAATGCTGGGCTGGGGCTGGACATTTCTCCATTTTGAAAATCTAAAAGGTTACACCCCACAATTGAGAACCATTGCATTTTATAAATCTTTCCCTTTGACTTACTTTTAGGACTTGAGGTGAATGATCCATATTCTCAACTTCCCATGTTTAAAAAAACCACTTTCATCGTTTTGGCTACTTTTTCACCATCCTTTAGGTTCTTACATGGCTAATGACATGTCATAATTACTAAATTGGTATAGTTTGGTTAGAGTAAGTTAGTATCTTGACTAAACAACAAAAAGAAAAATGCGTATGTAACTGAAGTTTGATAAACTAGGGTGAATGTGAGGATGTGAGGCCCTCCTCCACCAATGTTTTGGATTTTCTGTACACTTTTTGTGGTGGTGACTCTTAGTGGGCTCAGCTGAAGCTGTCCGGGGGACAGATATAAACATCCCCTGATACAGTGACCTCAGGAAGAAGAAAGCCTAAATGCGCCAGCAGATTTATGGTATTTGACAAAGTATAAGCCACGGCTAGACTTTTCGGAAAACAAGCTTACTTATTTAAAGCTTTAGTTACATAGGCGTTTTTCTTTTTGTTGTTTAGTCAAGATACTAACTTACTCTAAACAAACTATACCAATTTAGTAATTATGACACATCATTAGCCATGTAAGAACCTAAAGGATGGTGAAAAAGTAGCCGAAACGATGAAAGTGGTTTTTATAAACATGGGAAGTTGAGAACATGGATCACTTATCTCCCCTCAGACTCTGCGGATCACAGGTTGGCTTTCCATCTCTCTCCACACTCCTGCTGCCTTCCTGTCTCTAGATAAGTGTCAGTGATGCCACTGTGATGGCACGGCCCTGCATCACAGCCAGTACACGTTCCTCTGTCACCACGCGGTCACCATCACCGGAGCTTCTGTGTTTCATCGAGCCTTTCGTGAGAATCTCTGTCCCCGGTATGACCGGGCACACTTACATGCAGCCATGCAGCCTTCCCTCGTGTCAGGCTTTTGCTGTCAAACACGTAATGCCTTCTGTTCCCAAGACCTCTCTGAGTAACTCCGTGTGCCTGCCACCTTCCCTCCAGTGATCCCCATGCACAGTGTTCAGATCGGTCTGCTCATGCGCCTTCGTAAGGTGCTGTTCTTGGCTTCCCTGCTTGGATTCGACCACCGCCCGGTCCAGATGCTCTTCCGGACACATCAGTAGTTCATGATGGTGGGTACATGTGGATTGAGTGGTGCCTTCTGTGAACTGGCATAAAGGGATCATGTAGTTTTTCCTGAATGCAGTTATATTACTACTTGAAATTTCTGTAGTCACTCCATTACTTTTATAATTGTTCAAAGCATTTTGTTCAATAAAGCTGTGCCAAGCTTGTGCGCAGGTGCGTCCCAGCACTCGCCCGTTTGCTCCTTCTGTGCTCGTCCCTAGCTTGACATCCCTTGGCTGCCCTCACCCCCGGCCGGGGGTCCCCAGCTGCCCATTGGCTCGCAGGATTCCCATGTGTCTTCTGGGTGGGTATCTCTCTCCGTGTGTATTGCAGGTTTTGCACAGCAGGCTTTATCTTCCTTACGCCACATCCGCCTTCTTTTCAGGGGCTCACGAGCGTCACCTGCTGAGCGAACCTTGACTGTGTGGAAAGATGGTGCGGGGAGCTACTGGTCAAGGCGGAGGAGGGGAGTAAAACACATCTCTAGGAATACTGGTCCTTAAAGCCATATTATTGGAAGTTTAAGTAGGAGCTGGTTTCCTATCGTTTAGCAAGGCCGTGTCCCAAAGTTTAGATGGTATTTGCCTTTTTGGTGCAAATGTGAAATGATGATGAAGAACTTAAGTTCCTTCCTGTGAATCACATTGTCACTTCTCTCTTTTCAGAAAATAATTGGCAAAGTCCGTGAAAAATGGGATCAGTTGAAGTATTAGATTTCTGAAAAGCTCCAGAATACAATGTCATCATCATACAGAGTTTTTCAGCTTTGGGGAAATGTGGAAACCCGAGCTCCACTCCTCCTCCCTGCCAGCATGCCACTGCCTGCCCCATTCTGTCAGTGGGCACGGTCGTTAAGCTTCCTTTAGTTGTCAGCCCTGTTGTAGTCCATAGATTGTGTTGACTGATAGATACGTAAAATCTCTGTAGCTAAACTCAGAACCACTTTCACAATTAGGATGTGTGTATGTGTCAGATGTATTTATTTAGTAATAGAAAATCTGAGCGAAGAGGCATAAGCAAATCTGGGCATCTCGACCGACACGATGATGAGTTGAGACTTGTAAGGTTTATCAGTTGCTGTCTTTTTAGCATTCTAGAGTGGGCTGTGAGACAAACACAGGTCACAAGCAACTGCTCTGTAGGAGGAAGCAAGCCCCTGTTATTCCTACCAAGAAAGGGTTGAATGCATTGTTTTTTCTGTCATGGCATTCTGGAAATTCTCAAATATGTCATGTGATTATGCATTGAAAAAGAAGTGTTTTTCTATCATAAGTCTGAGAAACCTAGACTAGAGATTTTTCCCAAAGAAAATTGTATTTGAAGTTTTAAAAATACTGTATTATATGTTTACCATATTACCTTATTCCACATTTTTTATTCAAAGTATCTGGGATTTTTTATTTTTAAGTTTTAATATAAGTCATAATACTTTTTGAATCTTAAATTGGGAATTCACAGTAGAGATTTCATTGACTCCAAGATTATTAAGAATTTAGAGAAATTGTAATATAGACATTGCTAACCTTACAGTTAAGTTTTTTTACTTGTCTAAAATGTCTCTACTTGGGAAATTGGACAATGATTAAAAATAGCAGAACATTAAATAACCTTTTAAAAATCCCTAAAACGTATTTTAAATCTGAAAATGAAAACAATAGACTTCATCATAATTTTTAAAGAGCTCTATTGATACAATGTCTGCAAGTCCCTAAAGCCTCAGGAAAATCATCTGAATGGTTCATTATTTAGCGTATTGAGCTTTGCTGCAGTTAGGTTGACGGATGATAGCAGTGTTTCCCGATCACCAAAGTACCGTTTTAAAAGCATTTTTTATCGAATAAAGGGCTTAGAATATTGCACCCTGGAGCTTCATTTAGGGAAATGGTTCAATTGATGTTTTCTATTTAACCTCAGCTCTGACCTATCACAACATCTATGGTTAATAAGCAACATTATCATTTGAGAGGCTTAACTAGTTTCACCCACTGTGCACCCGCACCAGCCTCTTAAACCCTGTTTGTGGTGCTGTTATCTCGGTCGTTAGGAAGGGTGGAGTTTCGTAAGTAGAGTGCCCTAGTTTTAGTCGCTAATACACAGTTGCTGTTCTTCACGAAATAAGCAGTCTTTGATTTTCATTTTTCCTAAAGCAGAAACAATCTTTCACCTTACCTCCACATGCGCCTAGATGAATCTGTGTTATACAAATAATTGAATTCTGAGAAATTAATTTTAAATCCTTAAAGGTCCCGTGAGGCATAAGCAATTAAACACTTGAAATATGATGTGTCTTGTGTGGTATGTTTGGTGATACGATACTTGAAGGTGTAGACGTGATGTCACCATCAAAGTGTAAATAACTGATTTTGTATTCATAACGTGGAACCTACTTATGCTCTGGTCGTTGTTTCTTATGATAAGTGATCAATATTTCATTTTCTCTAAGAGTAGGAAGTTCTGCTTGCCTATCACTTGGTCTCCGCAGGCTCAGCATAGCAGGCTCCAGCTGAGCAAACGTTAAATGCCCTCTGGAAATTCCCTCACAGAATTAAAATTCAGCTCTGTTTAACTGTTCGGGCATATGTCCAGTGCAGTCACAGAACACTAGCACCGAACTGGTGGCATGAGCCCTCGGAGAAGGACAGAAGCTCGGTAGGCAGAGCCTCCGAGTGCAGAGGGTGTCAGCTCAAGTGATGAAGGCATGGGGTGGAAGGAACCTTGAAGACCACTGGCTTCTTTTGGTCCGAACAGAGTGACCGTGATTCTCAGTGACTGCTTCTTCCTCTAGACTGGCTGTTTAGTAGTCTCATTCTTTTCCCCTCTGTGGCTGCGTTTTCTCATGTTGGTAAGTTCCATATTTAAATATTATTTCAGAATGTAGCTGTTATCGCCTGACTCCAGTATTTGTGTGCAAGAATCAGCTAGAATTAATGACAGAGCACAAGTGGGTTATTAATAGTATTGCTTTTGGGTTTACAGAAGTAGGCACTAATGCATGAGGCGTGCTGTATTTTTTAATTCATTTTATCGTGTGTGCCTATTGAAGCAAGACTAATTGTGGTGTTTTGTCAATATATTTGTGAGGAGCAAATCATTGTCAGTGACATAGAGCCTTCACTCTGTGACCTTCAGGACCAATGGAGAATAAATACTACATAGCCTGTCTGTGAATATTGATTAGCAGCTTTTTCAGTTGATCAAATTGCATCTTATGTTAATAATTCCATTAAAATATAAGGATGATTATAATCACAATCAAAAATGAAATCTCAGTGATTAAATTGTGATGTATGAAGTGCATGGTAAGAAAGTGTATATTTACAGTGTAGCGGGCAGCTGCCTGTGTGAATGGCTAATATGATAAAGGAATTTCTCCCTAACTTTTAAGAATAGTAGCTCAGAAATTTCTGAATAATGGAATTACAGAGAATTATTAATGATAAAAATTGCCCCGTAGTCTGTATTCTCTCATATGACATTACTCCTGGCTGTGCTGCTCTTGGGTCTGTCTCCTGTACTCTCTCATACGATGTTACTCCTGGCTATGCTACTCTTGGGTCTGTTTCCCAGAGTGGGTATTTAGCACGGAGAAGTGCAAGTGTGTAAACAAATCGCCTGTGGTAGAGATTACTTCAGTGTGTTGCTAAGCAGCCTGTGCGTGAGATTCAGCTCAGGTTCCTGCTTACATATATTTTTTTCCATTCACACCTTAATTATTTTTTGCCTTTGTATTGTCAAGAATCACATTATTAGAAATTTCTAACAGCTCAGTATCAGAGAAATAGTCATTTGAAATGTACTAAACCTTTAAATTCTGGTCTTTCTGCATTTCAGAGATTACTTCCTATTATAATGCCAGGCAGCAGTTAATTCCATATTAATATAGAAGCACACAAGGGGTACTTGATAAACTACTCTGCCAGTTTTTTATTGAATGCGGACACAATCGCTTTGAAAGAGAAGATCAAGTGATGGCATTGGAAACACGATTATTAGAGAGCTCCCAACTGAGTAAAGAAAAATCTAATTGACGAATGGCCAGTCGTGCAGGTAGAGATTGTGTTCTGTGGTTGCCTGCACCATCCCTAATAGTATCCAAGGAAAACAGGGAAAAGTGTCCACTGCAACCTTCCACCCGCCACCTGAATGTGAGGACTGCAGCCACGTGTCAGCTGCTGCTGTGGAGACAGATTCTGAGGCGCACACCTGAGAATTTCCATCCACCCCTCAGCAACCTTCTTCCCATGTCTGTCCTGTTGGCAGCTAACGCATTTAGTATACGGTACGACCAAAGACTGCAAATAATGACCTCAAAGAAGCTGTGGCAAAGAGGGCAGAGATAAAAGTGGTCTCCGTGGGAAACAGGGAGTAGCTCTTGCAGGGATCCGCCTCCCAAATGTGGTCAGCAGTAGCAGTGACCTCAGGACACAGCCCCACCGCAGCGCAGCCAACATGTCAGAGAGCGCCTGGCACCCTCACCAGATGCCCTGTGCATCAAGAGAAAGAAATGAACGTGTGTTAACTTGGCATCAAACTAAATCAGTAAGAAGAACAGAACCAAAGGAAAGTGGAAGGAAGAAAAAGTACAGGAAAACATAAAAATAATGATTGAGTAAGCAATCGTTCAAAAGCTGACTCTTTAAAAGGTTAAATGAAATGGGAAGATTATTGGCAAAACACAGTAAATAGAAAACAGTGAATGTAAACTAAGTTCACACATATGAAATTATCCATATGTAAGAGTATATAATAAATAGAAAACAATGAATGTAAACTAAGTTCACACATATGAAATTATCCATATGTAAGAGCATATAATAAATAGAAAACAATGAATGTAAACTAAGTTCACACATATGAAATTATCCATATGTAAGAGTGTATAATAAATAGGCTTAAAAGTTTATAAGAGAAATGAAACGCAGATCAAATGCTTATGTTTTCAAAGACAGTAAAATAACTGGTTTCTGGAGAAACAAATTTCAAAATTGACTCCATAAAATCTGAGTAGATGAGAAGAGAAATTTAGAAAAGTCACCCAAAATGGCTTTTGACCAGTTTTATAGGTCAGTTATTTTGAGGCACAGATAAATCACATACTGTAAGAACTTTTCTTGAGCAAGAAAAAGTTAGACAGTTAGTCTAAGGACACAAAAAAGCAGAAGTTCTAAAAGAAAAAAAAAATGATAAATTGAATTTCAGAGAACAATTTATTTTTTTTCGAAAGACATTTGTTAAGAAAATAAGACAAATTAGAATTTCAACATAAATTTGAAAAAAAGAAAAAAATGAAGACAAGCCACAGACTTGTAGGAAATGTTTGCAGAATACTTACCTGATAAGTGACTAGTATGCTGAATATATAAAGAATTCTCACAACTCAGTAATGAGAAAACATCACCTGAATTTAAACATTGGCAAAAGATTTGAACAACTACATCACCAAAAAGAGATATGAATATTGACTGTAAAATACCATAAAAGTAGTGATTTGTGGGATCTAATATAGAAAAACTCTTAAGATACATGGTAATAGCCAAAAGTCAAGAGGTGATTGATGTCAATGGAATTAAATTGCTCTGAGGTCCTTAGAGTACAGGTAAAGGTGCCGATTTACTTAGACTTTGGTAAGTCCAGGATTATGCTGGCAACAGTGGGGTGAGTGCCAAAGAATGGTAAAAGAGCATGCACCTCTCCAGGGTGGTGGAAACGTGGTCATCGTGTGGTAGAACACACACAGGGCTCCTTGGAGAAATGGCTGATTCTAGAACCAAGGCAGGAAATACCCAGGCTGAGCCTGGAGCATCTGGTACTGCCAGAAAGTAAGGAATTGCTCAAAGCCAACAAACAAACAGAAAAAGCTGCCTGCATGGCAGGGGGTGTGTGAGAGGGACACAGAAGCCAACTGGAAAAGCTCCCTGTGGTGAATGCTGGAACAGTATGAGCCGCAAAGTCGGTCGCACTGGATTATAGCCCACAGTATGAAACAAATATGCAGGACTCCAAACTGATATGAATAAATAAATGAATGGGAGAGAAAGATCTCCCATGCGCAAGAATTCCTGTGCAAAAGGATCATGTGTGTAGCTACTGAACCCACAGGTTGGGGAGCATAATTCCTCCTCCTCTAGATGTGGGCTACACATGAGGACTTCCTCCCAAAGAGCGTGGTGTGAAAGGGGGAAAGGAGGAACTGGACGACCTTAGCCAGGTGAGTAAGGTCAGCATCAGCAGTGAAAAGCCACGTTGCTAGACGCAGCCCCAACAGGATGTAATCAGCAGCACCTCACCTCACCTTCAGGGTCGCCCTCCCCAGCCCCACAGCCCCAGTCTACTCGTGAGAAAATCACCAGACAAATTGAGCGATGTTTTACAAAATACCCGACCAGTACGTCTCAAAACTGTCGAGGTCATCAAAAACTGGGCAGGGCCAAGCAACTGTAACAGCCGAGAGAAGACGTGAAAACTAAATGTGACGTCCCGGATGGGACCTAGGACAAGACAAGGACTTCAGGTAGGAACGAAGGCCGTCCAAATCAAGTACGATTTAAGCTTTTAAAAATGGAACCTGCTGCTTGCTCAGATTGTATTGACAACTTGAAGAAACACTGTATATATGCACCTTTCAGAAAATTACCAAATAAAAGTTCAGATATGTTTAAGTGCTTTGTGCTTTTTTGTGATTATTTTACAATAGTGGTTTAACCAGTTTCTTCTTTTGAGATATTTGGCCTTTAGTATTTATCTTGTAATTGTATGGAAGACACAGGGTCACTGCAGACGGTAGCACAGCTTCAGATCGCACTGTAGATCACCCAGTCATATTTCCTCTGCAGAATGAGGTGACAGCTCCAGGTGGTGTGGTCTTCCTTTAACTTGTCCTTGTGAAATTGGAAAAATGTTAAAAATGTTAGGGAAGAAAAGTGCTTTTCTAGGCACAGGGTCATCATGACCAGCTGTGTGGTAATCTGGTGAGTGCCAGCATCGCAGCCTCCCATTTCACTCACACCTGGTTGTGCCTTCACTGGAGGGTCTTGGATGTTCTGGGACCTGCAGTGGAAGGAAGCAAGGAAGGGCTTCTCTGCTTCACTTTCAGGAAAGTTGGAGACCCATGTCAGACACTAAAAATAAAGGTTGAGGAACAAACATTTTAGCACTGTTAAATATTGTCTCTTGTTAGACATGTAAGCTGACTTCCAGAAGTGCTTCAATAAGAAAATAAATGTCCTTGTATATGTAGAGTGTTTGAAATGTGAGTGAATAAGGAGGGAAGAGTTAACAGTTTGGGAGGGGGCCCCCGCCTCTCCTGGCTAATGGGAGTGACTCGAGAGGGAACACTGAACGGTTCCGTGGGGGTCTCTGCTTCACTGGCTTGCGCTGTCCTCCTCACTGTTTCCTTCCCTACCTCTCTCCGCTTAACAAGCCAAGTCCTGCAGCTGGAATCACTGTCCTCGTGTCCCACATTGATAGCACACAAAGACTTAAGGAAACAGGCCTGAAGAATGTCTGCACCACATTTCCGTTTCATTTACTGCCAGGATTCAGTGTCGAGTTCCTCGGGATTGAGTTGATTGTAGAGGTGATGCATGTGTGTGATTCTCCATGTAAATAAGTCTAAAATAAAGTCCGGAAGCAAATACTGCCATGATTTCTGCATCTACAGAGCTTGGCTCACAGGAATACTCTTTGATTTAATTAATTTATTAACCTATTTGCTGCTTTCAGGTGATTTGCATTTTATATGTGAATAAATGGTTGAGAGGCACACTAGTAACTTCAGGGAGAGAGCGACTCTCTTTCAACTCAGAGCCCAGCTTGCCCTGCAGCAGCCGTGAGCTCACCAGGCTGTCCAGGGCCTGGAGAGTCCTGACACGGATTGCTGAGAATGTGTCCCATTTGTGGTTTTGCCCGTGTCTTCAGAATTCCACTCAGCTTTCCACTTTTAAATCATTTTAAACAGGAGATTTTTAGCTTTCATGTATTCAAGAAATGAGTCTAAATTGGTGAGCACAGTGCACCTGGACCTGTGTGGGGTACTGAGGTTCTGGGAGGGAAGGAGCCTGGACCTGGGAGTGTTGGTCCCTGGAACGCGGCGGAGGCGCAGTGCAAGTATGTCCTCTGCCGGGGAAGCGGAGGGGCACACGGTGCTCTGATCAGGTGGTCAGCAGGGCCTTCTGGAGACCTGGGGTTGAGCGGAAGCTAGGACCGCAGGGTGGACAGTGATGGGGAGGGCCTGGCTTCAGGCAACCAGCACTCCACACACACCGGGAGCCTGAGAGCCTCGGGGCCGGGCCAGGGGGACAGTCAGAGAATGGGTCTCTAACAAATGTGTTTGACACTGAGCTAGCTGCCGTCAGTCTCCATAACTGTGTCTATTGTTGGAAGCTAATCCCCAGTCTTGCTCGGACAGCTTGATTCTGAAGTTGGGAGTTGTAATGACAGGTTGTCTTTACTGGATCTGTGATCTGCATGTGGGCCATCTGGTTGGCTGGCCATGCAGAACTCCCACCCGCCTGCCCTCACTGCTTGAAAAACCCTGTCCCACTTCCTCGGGATGCTGTGGGTTTTACATTGGGAGGGAGCTTACATACTAGGAAGCCTCAGGATGCTGTGGGTGTTACGTTGGGAGGGAGCTTACGTACTTTAGGAAAGTGTATATTTTAATCTCTCAAACCTCTTTAGGAAGATAATAGACTCAAACTTACCAATCCTTTGCAATTTTCTTTTAATTTCTACATCTACTGTCCCTAGATATAAGTTATTTCTAAGAGCGTTCTAAAAAGAACACCATGATTATATTTCAGATGTACCAAGAGAATTCGCTAGGCTGCCTTCACCTAGTCAAATCCCCACACTTACCTGCTGCAGAGCTGCAGAGCATGAAATAAGATATGAAAGCTCAAAACCAAAACTGGAGAATCTGCCGTGTCCATGGGAACCAGCGGTTCCTTTGATGTATCCTCAGTAAGGAGGACCAGGTCTGCGTGAAGTACAGAGTACTTAGGTGTGAATTCAGGAGCAAAGATTCTAAAAGTACTGCATATCCTCACTGAATTATTTTTCTTGTAGTTATTTCATCCAGCAAATACATACATATATGTGTGTGTGTGTGTGTGTGTATATATATATATATATATTTTTTTTTTTTTTTTTTTTTTTTTTTTTTTTTGAGACGGAGTCTCACTCTGTTGCCCACGCTGGAGTGCAGTGGTGCGATCTCAGCTCACTGCAACCTCTGCCTCCTGGGTTCAAGCTATTCTCCTGCCTCAGCCCCCAGAGTAGCTGGGATTACAGGCATGTGCCACCACGCCTGGCTGTGTTTAATTTTATATTATCAAAATTCGGTCCAACAATAGGCAAGTTACATTAGAACAGTAATTCAAGTATCTATATCTTATGAAAAATTTGGATATTCTTTTTTTCTGGTTGGCATTATATAGAGTTAAGCCTCAAGGTGATTACAAATTAAAAACAATTAGATAGAATACTGGGCTAGGTATAAGAAGTTAAACTGATTTTTGTTATAAGCTGCTGTTTGCTCAAATGGATTGTGAAACTGAGCATAAACTAAATAATAAACAGATGTGAGTCACCAAATATAGAAAGCTCAGTCCTGACTGCAGTGGGGCACCAATGAGATGACAGGGTGTTCAGGGAAAGATGCAATTTACAGGTCAAAATGTAATCGTAACCTTTCACTGTGTGAATTGGAAATTAGCCTTGGGAGCGTTGGCATCATTTACAGCTTGTGGAGAAGAAGTTTTATTGGAAGAAGCAATGGTAGAGCTACACCCTCACTTCCCACTGGAGATGGCAATGCCCAGGTGCCGCCTCCCTCCCTTACCATGGGTCCCTGCTGAGCTCCGTGTGCCTTTTTTGGTAATGTGGAGCGTATTGCTGATGCCCTCAATTACGGGACTGCATCATCCCCAGCACAATTTTAGACTCTCTGTGTACTTAGTAACGTGGGAAAGTCAGAGAGGGAGGTCTAATTCAAGCCCTGTGGGTGACACGCTATTGAACATTTAACACAGGCACGGGGTTCCGGAGTTGTAGCGTCTGTAGAATGGCAGCGCCACCCGACCTCTAACCCAGCGTCAGAATTGCGACAGCGAGGGTTGACATCTGCCACTGTTGCTGCACAGCACACTACCCCAAATGTGGGGCACAGAACCATTCCAACATTCTCCCGGGTGCATCCTCGGGGCACAGTCAGGCAGCTCCCATCAGTAGGAGAGGGTTCCCACCCTGATTCCACCCCAGGCAGGGGCGACGGGGCCAAGTGGATTCAGTCCTGGCCGCACCAGCACTTCCTCAGTGAGTATGCCCTTTCCTGATTTCCAACAAAGCATGACAATTACAAGCAAAGAATTTCCAGACAGCAGTTTCCCACAGTATTTGGCACACATTAGGCATTGAATTTGCTCCTATTTGTGTAATTTATCTTACTAAGACACTTAAGCAAAACAGACCAAAGTCAAAATTTGCTAATTCCATTTATTTTCAGCAAAAGGAAGATGTATCGATCATGTTTGAGAGTGGGAAGCTTCAGGTTTATAAAGGTGAAATGCTAGGTGCCTCCCAGAGCAGAACGTTCTCAGCGTTCAGGCCAGGGTCGGACAGGCCTGAAATATGGTGGAGACTCGGGGATTTTGATTTAGTCTTGCTTTATGTTTTATGTCTTCTGTTAAGTTTTTAAATTTTAAATTATTATGGGTACATAGTAGTACATACTTATGGGGTACATGTGATATTTGGTACAAGCATACAATATGCAATGATCAAATCAGGGTAATTGGGATGCCCATCGCCTCCAGCATTTGTCATTGCTTTGTGTTAGTACGATTCCCGTTCCTTTCTTAGTTATTGTAAAATATGCACTAAATTCTTGTCAGTTAAGGTCACCCTGTCGTGCTACCGAGTGCTGGATCTTCTTCCTTCTATCCGACTGTATTTTTGTACCCATTCACCAGCCCCCTTTGTTACCCCTATCCCTGATATCCCCGATAGCCTTCCCGGACTCTGGTAACCATCACGCTACTCTATATCTTTGAGAGTTCAACCTTTTTTTCTTAGCTCCCACCTAAGAGTGAGAAGACCCAACGTTTGTCTCTCTGTGCCTGGATGATTTCACTTAGCGTAACGTGCCCCTGTTCCATTCACACTGTTGTAGATGAAAGGGTCTCATTCTTTAGTGATGGCTGAATAATATTCCACTGTGTATACACCACGTGTTCTTCATCCGTGCATCCAGTGAGGGACACTGCAGCTGATTCCATAATGTGGCTACCGTGAACAGCGCCGCAGTACACGTGAGGGTGCCGAGACCTCTTCAGTGTCCTGATTTCCTTTGGGGGATATTCCCAGCAGTGGGATTGTGGATTATATGGTGGCTTTGTATTTAGATTCGGGGGTAACCTCCATGCTGCTCTCCAAAGGGCTGCACGAATTTATATTCCCAAAAACAGTGCTCCCTTTTCCCCACCTCCTCCCTCGCCAGCATTTGTGATTGCTGTCTTTTGAGTAGAAGCCGTTTTAACTGGGGTGAGGTGATATCTCATTGTAATTTTTATTTGCGTGTCTCTGATGATTAAAGCATATTGAGCATGTTTTCGTGTACCTGTTGGCCATTTGTGTGTCTTCTTTTGAGAGATGTCTGTTCAGATCTTTTGCCCATATTTTAATTGAATTACTCAGTTTTTTCCGATTAAGTCATTTGAGAATCTATAATAATCTTATAGATTCTGCTTATTAATCTCTTGTCCGTGGGTAGTTGGCAAATATTTTCTCCCATTCTCTGGGTTGTCTCTTCACTTCGTTGATTATTTTCTTTGCTGTGCAGTAGCTTTTTAGCCCGATGTGGTCCTGTTTGTCCCTTTTTGCTTTGGTTGCCTGTGCTTTTGAGGTCTTACTCAAGAAGTCTTTGCCCAGACCAAAATGCCCTGGAGTGTGCCAGCCTATTAGGCCCATTTCCAAATTTGATTAGTGGTTTTAGATACCAAGCAGGTGTTTCCCATATAAGGGCGTCTTCTAATTTTTTAGTCCACCCACAGATACAGTTTCAAGCAGAAAAGGGTTGAGGTCTGACTCACTCCTGGGGTGTAATTCTTCAGCCAGCGTTATGGGCTGAGACCAGACCCTGCCCCACGTCCCACTACCTGGAGGACCAACAGGTGCTGACCAGGCACCCAGCAAATTGCACTGGCCCTTACCTGCAGGGTTAATTAATAAGAGGGAAGGCTGCTTTTCCCTTAAATACGGAAATGAGTTGCCTCACTTCAGAGTGTTGCTTATAGAAAAATAGTAATTCTATACCATTAAGTCTTCTTAGTTGCTAATCTAATATGTAACATTTTGCTGTCCCTGAATTTGTAAATTGTTAACTGTATGGTCTTATTTGTTTAAATGAAATTTGTATTTCTAGATGATAAATTTGGGCTGAGGAGAAATTCCAACACTGTACATAGTCATTCCTCCTTCAGAAAGCAGGTTTTGAAGTGTGTTCAGCAGCTGGGGCTGTGGAGTAAACCAGTGGGGCTGGAGAGCCATGTGGGGAAAATGAAGGCCATGCCCGAGGTCAGACCCGGTCCCTGCTGGAAAAGGGAACCCACAGCCCCTGCGCCCCTGAACCCCTGAGCCCCTCTCCCAGGTTCTGGGAAGGAGGGACCCCAGATGCCGGAAGGCACAGGTTATTCGTGTGACGCGTTCTCTCCTCCCCAGTCTAGAGCAGGACTAGTTGATAGTATGCTTGGAAATAGAAAATGGCGCCTCGGATCACTTCTGCTCTCTGGGATGCAGATGAAGAACTTGAGTTGAGAAAAGGTATTTGACTCTCCCATCTCTTATGCCTTTTCTGTAGAAGTGCACATTGGATTTTGTAACTGAAATGACTGCAAATTGTAGGACAGTAGTTATAATTTCCCTCTCAATACTGCTTTTCCAGAATCATTCTATTCCATATATCACAAGCTCACTTTACTTTGTAAACTTCTTAAAGTATCAGAAATTTATAAAAGGTAAATGCTGATAGATTCAGTACACATCATTTAAAACTGTGTAAATAAGTGTGTTGGCCTGTTTGTCTATTTATTTCCTTAACTAGAGCCTAAAAAATGTTTGGTAAGTCACCTGAGGTCACATGATAGGGAAGGAGCGGGGGCTTTTGCACTGCAGTCCTCTCAAAAGCATGCCTGTGGGGCTGGATCAGTGGCAGTGACACCTGGGCAGCCCTGAAAAGGAGGGACAGGTGCCTGTCACCTCCACGCAGCATCGGTGACATCATCGCGATCCCTGGCTTTGCTCCCGGCACTCCCCACTTGCACACAGCGTCTCCAGAGCCAGAAGAGACATGGTGTTAGGGTGTTTTCCGTTATCTCTGCACGCTCCCTCCCGTCACACGGTGTTAGGGTGTCATCTCTGCACGCTCCCTCCCCACACATCCCACACATGGTGTTAGGGTGTCATCTCTGCACGCTCCCTCCCCACACATCCCACACATGGTGTTAGGGTGTCATCTCTGCACGCTCCCTCCCCACACATGGTGTTAGGGTGTCATTGCTTCACACTTCCTCCCCCCACAGTGCTCTGCTGTGTCAAGTTCAAAGCGTGAAAAAGAAAGGAAGCAGCTCTTCACCCTCAGACATTGGAAAGTCATGCTGGAGGTATTCTGTGGTCATATGTGTGGGGAATTGCTTAGAAAATCTGATTTTAAAAAAGGTTCCTGGTCTGCCTATGAGTGCATGTCTGGAGGGCTCCTGTGAGAAAGCGTGAGGATGGAGCCCTGGCGTCCTCCTGGTGGCCTTGCTGTGCTGACTGTCCACCGCGTGCTCTCACACCTCGTTTCTCAAATCCTGGCTGCAGCTCTGAGCAGTGCCTCGGCATGGCTGTTCTGTAGACGAGGACCCTGGGGTTGCGGAGGTGCAGCCATTTGCCCAGGGTTTGGTCCTAACCTGAGCAGCTGGCCACAGAGCCAGAGCTCTGGAGAACTTTGCTGTAGTCTCTCTAAGAGTGTGAACTTATCCTCACGGGAATGTTCGGAAGGCCCTAAGATTGACTTAATATCCTGGACACTAGACAGAATTTAAAATGTTCCTGAAGTGACTTGAGTTCTCAGAACCCAAGATTTTAAAACCATTTGTTTGCTGACAGTGAGGTAGAGGTTAAAACTGAAGGCAAGGACATGCTCATCAGAAGAGGGGCGTGAGAATGAGGTGGTGGTTTGAGAAGAGGCCTCGCCCAGGCCGTGAGGTGCTTCAGCACTGTTGGTGGCGGCAGGCCTGCAGAACAGAGAGGAGACCCCGAAGGAAGCGGCTGTGGTTCTGGGCTGTCCTGCAGTGGTGTGGGACGTTGGAGAGAGCATGCTCTCCATGGTTAGTGTGCTCTCCATGGTTAGCGTGTTCTCCGTGGTTAGCATACTCTCCGTGGTTAGTATGCGCTCCATGGTTAGCGTGCTCTCTGTGGTTAGAGTGTTCTCCGTGGTTAACATACTCTCCGTGGTTAGTGTGTGCTCCATGGTTAGCGTGCTCTCCGTGGTTAGTGTGTTCTCCCTGGTTAGTGTGTTCTCC